>NC_056732.1:1368085015-1368122515 GCF_019279795.1 Protopterus annectens | reverse complement strand
ACTAGCGCAAACAATAACGGAGAAAGAGGGCAGCCTTGTTTTGTGCCCTTAGTTATTTTAATAGATTTAGACAGACAAGATCCCAGTTTTATATAAGCCAATGATTTTTCATATAATGATTTTATTAACAAAGTTAAGTTGTTTGAGAAGCCATATTCTTCTAAAACTAACCACAGATAATCCCAGTTCACTGAATCAAATGCTATTTATGTCTAAGCTAATAACATTCATTTTGTTTTTTGTGACATTTATATAATCAACTAAGGAAAGAATTCTTTTAATGTTGTCATAAGTGTTCCTATCTTTTATAAAACCTGTTTGATCCTCCTCTATCAAAAGTGGTAGTAATTGTTTTATTCGAGCAGCATGTATTGCCATAAAAATTTTATAATCTATATTAAGAAGTGAAACGGGTCTGTATGATGAACATTCACTGGGATCTTTATTTTGTTTCAGAATTGGTGATATTAATGTGTACTTCCAAGAAGGAGGAATGTCTTTACCATTTTTAACTGATGTAAAGACATTCAATAACAACAGCAAAGCCTCATTTGATAGTAATTTAAACATTTCTGGGGTGATATTATCTATACCTGGAGCTTTGTTTAATTTTAGCTTATTTACTTCAGCTTTAAGTTCTGTCATTGTTATTTGTCTATCTATTAGTTGTACCTGCTTCTTTAACATTGTTTTTGAGAAAAGCTTTCAATACTGAATATGTTTCTGTTTTCTCATTTTGATTATTAAGTTTATGAAAAAATAGCCTAAAAGCTTCTAATATTCCTTCTAAATCAGATACTTTCTTTTTGGTTTCTATATTATATATTTCCTTGATTTGATTTGTTTTAATAATCTTTTTAGTCCTATTTGCTATTCTTCGTAGGTTTTTAGGGTTCATTGAATAGTAACAGTTTAATTTTTTCTAAGTTGATCATTGTTTTGTGGTGTAGCGTCTCTGAGTATTTTTTATTAGTATCTTCTAGTTCTTTTATTAAGTTGGTGTTTCCATTTTGAATATCAGGCTTTAAATTATCTACTTTTGACTGTAATTCCATTAATTCCTTATTCCACTGTTTTTGTTTAGTTTTATACCATCCCACCGCTCTTCCATATAGGTATGCGTTCAATGCATCCCATATATATATTTCAGATACATCTTTTGTAATATTGATATCTAGGAATGTTTGTATCTCTTTAATATAAAATTCCTTAAAATCTCTGAGATTTGTTATGTAAGATGGTATTCTTGTTACTGATATCCTTCTCTTGAAACATAAGTCTATCTCAAATGTTATGGTGTTATGGTCTGAAAATGGACATGAAATTGTCTTGACTTTATTTAATTTAGAGGTTAAATCCTTTGTTATGTACACTCTATTCTAGAGTATGTATTATGTCTATGGGAAAAATGTGTAAAGAATAGTGAATCTGGGATAGCATACTCATTTATGTCAACTATATTAAAAGTTTCAACAAACTCAGATAACAACTTTGTTAAAGGTGATCTCTTACATGTAGTTTAGTATTTGTGTCAGTTTCTTTTATAATGCAATTGAAATCTCCAGCTATGATTAAATTGCCTTTGGTATATTGTACAATGTCTTCTAAGTGTTGTTTGGCCACTCTAACACCTAGTCCTGGTATACAATAAATATTCACTAATGTATATATCATTTCATTTATAGATATTGTCACTAGACAAAACATTCCTGAGTTGTCATGGAATGTGTTTATGATTTTAGGCATTAAAGTAGTGTTTTTCCACAAAATTGCTACTCCCCTTTGCTTCTGATTATAGGTGGAACTTACTAGTATTGTATAATTTTTATTGTTTATTTTATTTATGTCTTCCTGTGTAAGGTGTGTTTCCTGTAAAAATACTAGTTGCCCTTCACATAGCTTTAAATATCTATAAAGACTTCCCCTTTTGCAGCTATTATTTAAACCATTTACATTAAGAGATATACATTTTGCAATTGGATTTATATTAGCTTTGCTTTTATCCATATTCATATACTCGTAACAATGTGTAGATGTGTGTACATGAAGAGAATGACTTGTTCTTTCTTCTTCCAGCAGTATTACAATAGATTATAGACACCCAATAAAAGTAAATTACAAGATCATAACTGAGAACAATATAAGATAAACAACCACCAAACCCCTCCATGAGAAAAAACATCTCATCCTTGAATGATCTAATCATTCAAGCGATCTCTCTGATTTAATACTTAACTATTTGGTTTTGTTTAAATTGTAAAGGAAAATCTTTTATTTTAATATATATTTTGTGTAGCAATAACGGTTATGCATCTTAAAAATAATATGCTTGCTGTCTATCTCCTTTATAGTGTGAGTGGCATTCATAGGTATCAAATTTATTGTAATGGTCTACCTATATATATATATATATATATATATATATATATATATATATATATATATGCATATATATATATATATATATATATACATATACATAATACACACAAATACACATATATATATATATACACACATACATACATACACACATATATGCATACATACATAAAAAAAAATGTTAAGCATTATATGCATCAGTTAACCATGCCACAAGTTGATTAAATCAGAAAGTATCCGTAACAATGAATATAACGTTACATTTGTATTGTCATTTATCAGTAATCTTATAGTTTTCTTTTAATTCAAAAAGTCATATTTTAGTTATATGAATGCTAGTAATTTGTTTTTGGCATTGGTATTATATAGTTTAAGACTATATTTCTTAGCAATTCCTATATATTTATTAGTGCCACTGGCATATTTCATCGCTAGTGTACCACATATGTCATATGTCAAATAGCAACTCATACACCCTATGATATTACAGGATTTATCTGCAGCGTTATAACTGTAAGGTTGGAAAATATGAGAAGCAAAGTAGGCTTTAAATATGCTACAACACAATTGTTTGGTACTTATTACTGTCAACTCTTCTACATACACAGGAAAAGATAACCTTATATGACCATCAACCATTTTCCTTCATTTTTCTCTTCATCCTTCTATTCTCCATTTTTAGTAAATATTTGTTTCTATTGTGGCTTCTTTGAATTTAGTGAGGGTACTCCATATCATATTATAGATAATATACAACGTTCAAACAGAGAACATGCCCAATATAGAGACATATTCTCAACTCAAGTGGTCCACACCATATATTTATAACACTGCAGCCAGAAATATACTAATAAATATGCAATAACTAGCAGCTTTGCAGCATGTGTGTGTCTCTAACAAGTACATACATATAGGTTATTAAAAAGAATAGATAGCATACTCTTGTTTCATAATTAACAAATGCACACAGCCTGGTATTTACTTTCCTAGACAGAAATTAGACCTGTTACTTATATGCATATCAGGCACCAACAGCAATATGTTAGTAAATGCCTATGCTATTCAAATCATATTTTAATGCTGATTGATATGAGATGTAGTTGACAATGGCTTTAGCGTTTGTGATGTTATATAATATATATTCAGTATTATAAGTAAAAATATGTTGCATGTCTATTTGCAATCTAAGGTTCAAGGCTGATCAATTTAGACATACAAGACAATCTCTTTAGCCTTGGTTATATAATGGGAGTTACTGTGTCGCTACACAACCATTCATTTTCAGTGAGGATGTTCAATATTAATATAACTTGCCTTTAATAAAAGCATACTTATAATTCAGCAGTTATTTCCTATATATATATATATATATATATATATATATATATATAACAATATCATAAGCAAGTCTGAGATTTTTTCTTGCTCATTACTGCTTAATGATTGTGCTACTTGAACAATTTAATATTTACAGAGTATCTTGATAATTAAACAGCAACTCCTTTTTACCCTTAAAATGCCTAATAACACATAGCTACATTCATGAACCTTAATTGACTTACTATCTTTAAGACTGAGTACACTAGCTGCAGTGTGTTTACAAATATGTTATATAGTTCCAGTCAAGGACTTAAATATATTACATTTTTATAAAATTTAGTTAAATTATAGTAATTTACGTGGGTGATCTTATCAGAAAAGATTATAGTAAAGTCTGTATGTGTTAACTATTCATACAGTTTCTTCCAAGTGATATGTGTGCTGTTTATGTGTATAATTCAAAATGAATAACAAATATTACAATATAATAAAATGTCATGTATGTGTTGATACCTTCTAAATTCATTAGGTACTTCAGTGTACTTTTAATATTTGTTAAAACTGTAAAAGCACTTTGCCATCTCATAAATAGTGTGCTGGTTACTTTAAGTAGCTTAGGAGCTGACACCACACCCATACTGTCTTGTTTTAGTGCTGACATCACTTATGACTTTTACTTTCATTTTGTGCTGTTAGAAGGTTTAACACACTGTAATGGATTCTAACTGAAGAACCTTCATTCAGGGGTGGTAAAATAAGAGTTCCCAGCTCGTGACCATGGCAGGAAGACAAAAACAAATTAAGTGAAGTTTTTAGGGCTTGTTTAAACTGAACACCAGCTCATTAAACTTCTATTAGTTTTCTTAACATTAAGGGCAGATATACAAGCCAAACAGTTGTTTGTTAGTCAAAAAGGCACTTTTAGCATCAAAGAATAGATAATTACTTTTCAAGGCACTTTTTGACAGTTAGTAATCAGTTTTTATATATTATTATGTGTATTAAATACATCAGTTTAGATATTTCATGCAGCTTAGTGTAAATAATATAAAAAGGAATCATGCTCATTTAAACACACCACATTAATATGTTAGTGCAAATACATCATATTCTATACTAGCAGTAAAAGGCAGGTAATTTATAAATGAACTATCTAAACATCATTTAGAGTTAGAAAAATCCTGACTGTAAGTATTTACACTGTAATAGAGAAAGATATGTTACCTTGCTTTCTTTAGGGTTGTTTCCTTTAGTTATAAAATGTCCTGCTTATCTTGTATTTATATTGTTTCAAAGACTGACACATGTGTAAAGCATGAATGCTTTCAAAGAACTTTTTTGCCTTACAGAGCAAATAGAAGACAATAATGTTTGTGTTTTTCATATGTCTTTTATCGTTTCTTCTTCTTCTTCTTGTCAGCAGTGCTTCATTCATTTTTTTCTAAGTGACGCTTAACCCCAAATTGGGAGAAATCCATTTCTTCCACATTATCCAAGGTTTTATTTGCTGAAAGATAAGAAACTGTTGCTTGCAGAGTGTCAAAAGTTTTAGGACCTTCAGTAAAAAATATTTTTATTCTTGCAGGGAACAGCAAGTGGACTTTAAGTTGTCTTTTTTTCAATTCCTTTATCAGAGGGAGACATTCTTTTCTTGCAGTTATAACTCCAGCAGAGTAATCATTATCAAATCTGATTATGTTGTCTTTGTATTTAACTGGAGAAGTTGACCATGCTGTTTTTAAAATAAGTTCCTTGTCCTGTGATGAAACAAACTTTACTATTATTGATCTCGGGTGATTTTTTGATTTGATGGTTGATGAAGCAGCTCTTAAGGATCTGTGGGCTCTTTCAATTCCATAAGAAAGAGCTTCAGGCAATTTTAAAACTTCTGGTAACCAGGTAGTAAGGAA
This sequence comes from Protopterus annectens, assembly GCF_019279795.1. Lineage (NCBI taxonomy): Eukaryota > Metazoa > Chordata > Ceratodontiformes > Protopteridae > Protopterus > Protopterus annectens. Next base: position 1,368,116,903 of record NC_056732.1, on the reverse strand, counting down.
AGCCACCATGTTATCTCCCTCTGTTTTCTCTGGTAGCCCATAGATGCGAAGGTTATTTCGTCTGGCCCTGTTCTCTAGATCCTCTATTTTATTTTGTAATGAAGCATTTTGTTGTGATAAAAAATGTAGCTGAAGATCTTGTTCTGAGAGTCTGCCCTCAGTATCATTTAAGGATCTCACTATGTCAGCTATATGAGACTTCTGTTGCGTCATTATTTCTTGTAGTTGCTGTATTTGTTTTGTAGATCTCTCCTCAAAAGTGTCCAGTTTGGTATTCATTTTGTCAAATTTCACTGACAAGTCTTGTATAGCATTTAATAAAGACTGTATCTCCTTTTTCATCGTCTGGTCCTGTGTGGTATGTTTAGAAAAGCTCATTTTCAGTAGATTCAGATACCTTCCTTCTTGTTTTTGACAGGAAAAAATAATGTTTAAAGCCAAGGTTTTTGCACTGTAGACTTCTAGTGATATTAGTAGAAGTAATTCAACAAAATAGGTTTGTCTACAATATCTAGTTTTTAAAAATTCCTGTCAGAAATATCTTTTGAGTGCAGAGCTGAGAAAAGATGCTGCCAACCAGTCTACATCCTAGCCACACCCCCCGTAACATATCTTTTCTGAGGCATATAAAGTCAGAAAAACAAATGGATGTTACCATCTACATAATGCAATCACCAGAGTATGCTATTAATTTGCCAAGGACACCACCTGTCTGGGAACAGTCCATACATAATAGGCTGACCTGTGGCCATTATATGGATGGCCCTACAGTAGAGAGCTATGCAGAGACAGAACTTTGTCAGACTGAAACCCATGCAGAAGTAGCATGTGCGGACAAACCCTGTTAAACTAGCAATATTCCAGACATATAACAGCAATGCTCACATTCTACCCCTAAGTCTTGAACCTTCCCCACCATTTAGTTGGATTGTCTTTACAAGTCTTATTATAAGAGGTAGTAGCTCACACAACTTCAGGATACCCTCCTCACAAGTAAAGGAAAGGGCCAACACCCACATGGAATACTCATTTATAGGAGTGTGTTGCCATGACATTGGCTATTGGAAGAACTACACAGCTGCTCTACATGCAATTAGCAAGTGGGGAACCTCAATAAGTGAACAGGCTATTACCTGGTAATGAGAATCACCTACAGAAGCCATGCTACCACTTATTCAAACCAGCTCTATCCCTGTAGTGCACAGGGACAGAGAGGGAGAAATAACAAATGAAACAAAGTGGAAAAGAGAAGAAAGAAAAAAGGTAAGCGGGACATGTAAGCAAGTAATTGAATGTAGTACTTTGTAATAATGGCAAATATGAGTTGGAGGAATATATGTCCCAAAAAGTCATGCTGTACTAATGTCCTGCTAAACAGCTGCTATAGCCATAGCATCTGGCCCTCTCTGCAGTGGGAGATATCACAGAGATACCTCTCAGCTGTACAGATCTTCACAGAATGTCCACATTTTACCATCATGTGTTTTTGCCTGTTAATCCTGAGATCTGTAGTTTTCTGGCAAATAGCTGAGGATTGAATTAATCAGGTAATGACAAACACTTGAGTTTAAGACTCCACATCTTTAGGAATATTCACTGTAATGCTAAATGTATCATTCTATGAACATCCTATGTTTGTAACAGGAATATTTCAAGTATGTCCCGATTTATTCCCCCATCAATTTAGGCATTGTCCAGATGTGATGCTCTGAGAGGTTGTGAGGTGGGATCACAGCTCAGGAGCCTGACTCACCCTGGGAAAGGACAGCTCATATATGACAACTGCAGGGGTATCTGTCAAAAAGTTGTGACTGTGGCACTTCTAGGCTAGTTAATGGGATGTTTCCATATCCATGTTACCTGTGATTATGAGTATGACACATGTATGCCTTGTAAAGCTGAGACCTATAGAGGGCATGTGCATAGTAAAGTACTGTTGCAGACATGTGTGTTGAACTGCATGTGACATCCCAAATTAATAACATTCAACTGTACATTGTTCTGCTGGACAATAAGCACATTTGTCACTGATATCTGTAGTCACATACACATATACCCATGTCATGTCAGCCAAACCATTGTCAGGTCTGTGAGGAAATAACACTGTAACATAATAGCCTACTTATGACTGTTATACATCCTCCAGGTTATCACAGTGATGTCAAACCCTTCTATGCAATCAACATACTAATGTAGGGTGCAGCTATATTAATACAGTATCAGTATTGTTGCCCCATTTGACACCCATTTATGTGTGCCATTGTCCAGACGTACTGCTGTAACAGGTTGAGATGTATGATTGAGTGGCAAGTCTGTAACTACAGTGTGCCATACTAACATACAACATAAATGTATACCAGGTATCCCCTGAGCACATGTATGTATGCTTATGTTCAGCTGGAAGGCACAATACTAAATCACATGGGTTTCAAGCATTCAGGTACATAGGTTATGCATGTTGCACATGTGTGTAATATCAGTGTCAGTGCATACAACAGACAGAAATGTGCACAGCTACTGGTTGTTGCAGTGCCTTGACACTGATATGGGTACTAGAGTAGGCATGATATTCAGCTATTAATCTGAGAGGTGTCCATCTGTGTTATGACCCTCTGTCCATGCCTACCACTACCAGCTATATCCACAGCTATATCCAGTGGATATCACAAGTGTACACACCCCTGTTAGAATGCCAGGTATGTGTTCTGTATGGCAATCAAACTACAGAAGATCATTTCATAATGTTTCTCATCTTTATGTGACCCTTAACCTATACAATTCCATTGAAATACAATCAAAGGTGTTTCTAGGAAGGTGGGCAACTATTGCCAAATGAAGATGTGCCATGATGTTAGAGTCCAGACCAAGATGGATGAATGCTGTAACCATCTCAAGAGGTGCATACACAACACATCAGTTTATGGGTGTGCACACACATTCAACTGGCTTACTGTACTGAGTATTATTTCCATATGTTTTCACAGACCCAATTGTTTTGTTTTCAATTGAATTGTATAGGCTATAGGTTACACTACAGGTGGGAATTGTTATGAAATGAGTTATTGTGGTGTCATGTTCCAATTGCACAAATACCAGGCAGTGTATCAGGGGTGTCACATCCACTGTAGCTATATGGATACAGCAGTACCTGACCTGTATATCCAGCCTCCACTAAGGTAGAGTAATCCCCTTTGGTGGACAGCAGCAATACACAAACCACATAATAGGTTGCTACATTGGCTGTACAGGGACACAGGTGCAGGCAACAACTTTGAAGCAAGTCCACCTATATCTGAACAAGCATGTAAGTTCACAGGTGACTTCCTGTAAGGCTGAATCTGACTATGAATTGGACATATCCACACCACCAAGGACAACTGCAACCATGTCGCCACATATGTTGTAAGTCTCAGATGAAACAGTACAATTCACCCTGTACTGGGGATAAAGAACACCTCATACACACATGCAGTGGATATAGGCAACCTGCATCACACAGGTTAAGTAGGAACATCGCCACCCTGTCCACCTCAATTGTACAGGGAGATATGCACATCAACCACACTCCTCCCGTCAGCAATGGTGAGCATGTACATATTGTCTACTAAAGGCAACAACAGCATATCTACATGGGCATAATAACATCAGTGTCTGCCTCCTATATGACCTCAGGCATGTGCTCAGAGCTCCATCACACACCACAGTCAAACCCAGTCCTGCCACCTTCCACACACCATCCACATGGAAGATGCCCACTGTCAACTCTCTACACAGAAATGAATGGAGGTTAGAGGATTATGCGATCAAGTGTCCAACACTGGGGGAAAAAGATATCTCAGGGACAGGTGTGTAATGCAGGCTGCTATAGCCATTATAGTTTGGAGGGTTTCAGTGTGGTGTGGATTATTTGTAAGTAATATCCACTGTTGATGTGCATTTTGTCAACTGTATGAGGTCCTGTGACCTTTTCCTGTTTATGTCTTCCAGGTAACATGCAGAGTGCTCAACTACCTGCATTCTCTGTTGGGAAAACATACATCATCACCCAGTATGTGATTGGACATTATGCCCTGTCATTTGGAGGGAGAGCAGAAGATGTGTGGGAGAGGACTACCCTGTGGAACAGTGTGGTCTACAGGGTAAATTATGCTAGCCTTCACAGCAGAATGTATGAGCATGTACAGCATTAGGCCACCAACCTTAAATGCAATGCCTGTCAATGGGCTGCTGCTGTAGCAAGGGACAGGCTAGCCACAGGTGGGGGACCAGCCATCCCACTCCACTAACACCCACCAAGGAGCTCCTCACCACACTTGGGCCACATGCTGAACACACAAGCCATGATGCTGAGGGAAGCATTGTGGAGGTGGGCTGCACACACACATATACTGGATTAGGAGCATGCAGGTAAGGGCCCAGTGGGGATTAGTACATTAATGTATCAGACATACATGTATCTGTATTGTATCTACATGCATGTGCCAGGTCTGATTGCAGTTTTGGATGGGATTTTCTAATGCCCAGAAGTGCACATCTATGATGAGGACAGGGTATTGTGTATTATTGTGGTTAGTACTGTAGATGTGCAGACATGCTGTATCCATCCTGTACCAAGGCCACATGTGCATCTGCTGCCAATAGCTCCCTCTCACAACTACCTAGGACTCTCTGGTCTGCATATTGGACAGCAGCCTGAAGCTGGTGAGTATGAAATTGTTCTGTTTTTGCCTGGAAATACCTGAGGCATGTGAAGCACATGCAATTTACCATGCACACAACCATCAGTAATAGCTATATTGTTTTATGCAATAGCTATATTGCTTGTTGTGCATGGTCACATGTGCTGGGGTTAACTGTATTGCATTACAGTGGTCACCACTGGGGCCTATCTGATGTGAACTCAACATTTCTGTAGCATACCTCACAACTTGTCAGTGCCTAGACATCTGGATAGAGGCCTGCAAATTGTGCTGGACAAATGGCCTATGATAAGGTCATGCATGTCACATTACTGGTATACAGTGGATATAAATTATGTACGCACCCCTCTTAAGATGCAAGGTGTTCCTGTTACATACTAATTAGGACCACAATATGACAGTTCACACCTCTTCCAGCCTTTAATGAGACCCAATACAGGTATAGTTCACTTGTAAAACCAAGCATCTGGACTCATGTATTGCACCTACAAGGCTAGCTATCTGTGAGGGCAGCAGATGTCCCATCAGCATGATGTTTCAGTCAGGTATGATACCTTATGTTGCCATGTGTGTCATTACATTCACTGTGGCCTATTTGGCTATAATATCACATACATGGGCATTGTTAATGCACACAGACCACTTCCGACCATATATAGGTTTCAAACATATAGATATTCCAGACACATCTGTACAGAGGACTGTACAATAGTTTAACCTGCTGCATGCGAGGCAGATGCTGTTACCATGCTATATAAAGTAATGGCAGTAGAAGGTTGTCACCAGCTGTGTATGGTATACACATCAAAATGGTATAAGCCACACATGATATGATCCTCACACAAACACAAACAGTTGCCAGCATTAGAGCTCCTGCCTATCTAGGTATTTCTACTATAGTGCTACACAGTTATGAGATGCATCACAGAGCTTATACATTTCCACTTCTTCCAAAGGTACTTCTAAGGTGGATGGCATCAACAGGTCTACTAAACTGTAGTGAAGGGAAGTGTAAAAGGTAGTATACAGGTCAAAAATAGTATGAGCCAGACAGTACATGATTCACACACACATACTGGGCATATTGGGATTAGAACTCCTGCCTATCTAGGTATTCTTATTATAGTGCTACACAGTTATCAGACACGCCACAGAGCTTATACATTTCCATGTCAAAAATAGTATGAGCCAGACAGTACATACTTCACACACTCATACATATACACACACACACACACACACACACACACACACACACACACACACACACACACACTTGCCAGTACTGAGATTAGAACTCCTGCCTATCTAGGTATATCTATTATAGTGTTATGCAGTTATCAGATGCACCACAAATCTTACACATTTCCACTTCTTCCAAAGGTGCTTCTAAGGTGGATGACATCAACAAGTCTACTAAATTGGAGTGAAGGGAGGTGTAAAGGGTAGTACACAGGTCAAAATGGTATGAGCTAGACAGTACATGATTTATACACACATATACTTGCCAGTACTGAGATTAGAACTCCTGTCTATCTAGGTATGTCTACTACAGTGTTACACAGTTACTGTATGCACTACAGAGCTTACTGAGCTTTCACATGGCCAAAGCTGCTGATAACTGCTCAGCTGTGGTAAAGTATTACAGGTGGCAGACAGTCTTCCTTCTGTTCCACCCATACATCATGCTAGTTCTTTTTGTCTTGCACTTCAGCTAGCATTATGGCTTGGCATTTCACCAGGTTATTGTATCAAGAAGTCTGGCACACCTGGCAGCTGTCAGCAGTACTTCTTCATCACAGATGTAGCCCCAGTATTTACTAGTTATGTCCACCCCTCCTGGCATGTTTGAAGGGCAGTTATCTGTGCTTTCACCCATTAACCTGGTGCACTTGTTTATTCTGATGCACTGTTGCAACTGCCTCATGTACACAGACAACCCTTCTCTCTAAACTCCAAACACTCAGACCTGTGAGTATATCACCCAATGTGGTCATATGCACTCTCCAGCAAAGACTGGACTAGCAGGTCAAGAGGAATAGATCAACACCTGCACCACACCATGTGGAACAAGTAGCTCATCATGACACACACTTTGACAGCCATGACATACAGTGAAAAGCCACACACCCACCTTCCTAGAGGCACTTGATGAACATTTACCCAAACAGCACACACCAGCAAGGCAGACACCCACTCAGACACAGTGACATGATACAAGCCAAGAGACACATATTTAACCTACACAGTGTGCCTCCATCCTAAGCTCCTAAGGCTAACCACCTTGCACAATACAGTGATCATGGGTAACTCAATACAGAAACACACACATCCCACTCACTAAGTTGAATATGGAGCAGGTAACAGCCAAATACATATCACATGCTAGCATCTAACGCATGACACAGTCAGTTATGTCACTTCACAACAACTAAGTGTATCACACCATATCCATGTGGGTGTGAATGACTTGGATCACACCTCCCTGGAGTACATGACAGGAGTTATGGTTGAACTCTCTGATTATGTGATCCAGGCAGGTGTGACAGTTACCCTGGACAGCGTACCGCTGTCACTCAGAATGATAATGCAGTACTATCAACAGCTGATTGACTGCAACATTGGCTTATGTGTTGTGTGTCATTTTCAGGGGATCAAGAACCTCTCTGCTTGGGAAGATATAGGTTCATAGGTTCATAGGTAGGTACTAGGCTATTGGCCCTAGGGCCTATATTAGCTTAGCCAAATGGTACCCTGGTTTTTTCCACCCAAGAAAATTATTTTCCTGTGCTCCTGTCAAGCAGAGCCACAGAAGTGATCCCCGGGGTGAATTTTCTATTTCCCATCCAATCATCAAGATTTTTCTTGAAGTGTGCTAATGAGGAGCTTTGTTTGATATATATAGGTAGCTTGTTCCAGAGTATGGGAAGTCTCTGGGACAGGAACCTATCCCTCCAGCATGTTCTGTTTATTGTGGTGACAAGATTTAGGTCCCTAGAGTGTGTAGCTTGAAGGGACTGGGATTTCTTTAAGTGGAACATTCCAACAACTCTGGGTTTGACATAGCTTTGTATGTTGGGCAGATATCGCCTCTGAGTAGGCAACATGTGACACAGTAATGCTGGAGTTGTTTGAGATGGTCTGCGTAGGGCATCTGTTTGAGGTTGGTAATCCTCTTTGTGAGGTATTTCTGTGGCCTTTCCAGTTGTTGTAGATGTCTTGTGAGGTACATACAAAAAGGAGAGTTGTACACTATAATGGGTCTAATGAGTGATGAGTAGAGGGGAACAATGACCTCTTTTTTCCTAGATGAGAAACCTTTTGTGATGAGGTGTGCCATGTAGAATGATTTCCTGACTACTGTGGTGATGTGATTATCAAAGGAGAGACTACGGTCCACCTGTGTCCCAAGGTCTCTTATCACACTTTCGGTGTTAAGAAAACTACCACCTATGTGGTAGTTCATGGGTACCAAGTTTTTATCAAAAGGGATGACAATGCACTTTTTGGCATTGAGCTTGAGGCCATGGATTTGACACCAGGCATCTGTCTCAGTGAGGCCCATTTGTAGGATATCCACATCGTTAGGAGTTTTGATTATGGCTCCTAGTTTGCAGTCATCTGTGAACTTTGTTAGCCAAAGACCTTCTGTGTTAGCCTGTACTTCAGAGAAGTAGATACCAAACAGGAGAGGACCTAGTACTGAACCCTGTGGTACTCCACTTGCCACTGGTCTGAAGTTGGATTTAGAGTCTACTATATTTACATTGTGGTTTCTGTTAGTGAGCCAGTTGGCAACCCACCTTTTAACATAGGGATTTATACCTAGTTTAGTGAGTTTATCTATAATTCCAGAGTGGAGAATGGTGTCAAAAGCCTTGGCGAGATCTTGATAGGCTGTGTGGACCACCTTACCCTCATCTTCTGCTTTGGTGACTGCTTCAAAGAAGTCTATCAGGTTTAGGAGACATGATCTGCCTTTTACAAACTTGAACTGGGTAGGGTCCAGAGTTTGGAAATTACCAGTGTCATTGCTTATACGTTCCATGATGATAATACATTCCATAGCCTTGCAGACCAGGCTCATCAAGCTAATGAGGTAGTAGTTCCTGAGGTACGTGGTGGCTCCCCCTTTGTGCAGTGGGATAACCATTGCTGTGTGCCATTTAGTGGGCACAAAGTCTGAGGTGAGGCTATGACTAAACATGGTACTTTGGTGGTGTGCCAGTTCATTCTGTAGTTCATGTAGAATGCAGCCTGGGATGTTGTCAGGTCCCATAGATGCTGTGTTCTTGGCTTTGGAGAGTGTGTTTTTTACCTATGTAGCCATGATTAGAGGAACTTTGCATTTTTCCAGTATAGAGATGGGCCCTTTATGGGGGGAGAGAGGTTAAATTTAGCACTGAACCTATCTGCCAGGATGTTGGCAATATCAGTTGGTTCTGTATATTTGGTGCCATTGTGCTGTAACTCAGAGCAGATCTGAGTGTTGCCATTGAGATTCTTGATATAGATATAGACCGCTTTGTGGTTGTCTTTAGAATCAGTGGCGATTTTTTCGTAGCTAGCTTTGGAGGATTTTATGAGGGATCCCAGCTTCTTACTGAGGCTGACCACGGAGTTCCTCCAGTCATGGGATTTTACTCGTTTTTGCAACCATTTCTTTCTTCTGTTGTAGAGTTTGTTTATGGCAGGGGCCCACCAGATTGGCTTTCTTTTTTTGGAGGATAGCCTCTTGGTTGTGTTAGGGATTGCATGATCTATACACTTGTGTAAGTGCTTATAAAGTGCATTTGTACAGGATTCAGCAGTCGCACCTCTATTGTCCATCAGCATGCATGTCGTGAAGTTTGCCATTTCTGTCTTAAGAAGTGTGATGTTGGCTTTGGAGAAATTTTTTATGGTGGTTTCACTGATTGGGGGTGGGGGTGGGATGTTGATGTCTAGGGTGATTAGCTTGTGGTCAGATCTGACCAACAAGGAATTGACCTCTGGTGTGGAACACCGGTTGCCCATGTTGTTAATGATCAGGTCTAGGATATTGCTGCCCCTGGTGGGGGTGTGGATACGTTGATCCAAGGCATTAGAATTTATGAATTCCAGAAAATGTTGAGCACAAGAGTTGGTATATGAGTAGTTTTCCCAGTTAATGGTGGGGTAGTTGAAATTGCCCATTATTAGGGTGTTAGGTTATACCCTAATATTTTCCGGTGTATCAAGAAATGAGGAGTGGGAATCCTGGGGCATGGTGGGGGATCTATTGCAAGTTATAATTTGGATTGCAGTCTTGCCCAGAGTTAGTTTCATTTGGATAATCTTGGATGCATTATGCTGAGCAACAAGCCTGGAGGTGTGGATATCCTTAATGAATATGGGCACGCCTCCGCCTTTAGTGTTTTGGTCCAGGTTAGGTGGTCGAAATGTGTGGTATAAATTATAGCCCGGTAATGCAGGCGTGCTCTCTGCAGCCTTGAACTAGGTCTCTGTCACTGCACAGATGTTGATGTTCTCCATTTTAAGAAGTGCCTCGAATGAGTGCATTTTGAGGTTTAGACTTCTAGCATTAAGTAGCATTACCCTCAGATTTTGCTTGCTTGTACGTGTTATGGTGGTGAATTTGTCATTCGAACCTTGCCTAAAAAAGGGACTATAGGGGGTGCAAGAGCCTTAGCCAGTATCCAGAATCCCAAGGGCGACAGGTGCAGGCCCTCTCTAGCAAAGCATCGTGGTTTGTCGATCAAGTTGTCCCAGGCAGACAGATACTGGATCCCCTTAGAATGACACCAGAAGCTTAGCCAATTGATGAAGTCAATCATTTTGTCCTTGTACTGTGGTATCAGTCTGGGTAATGGCAGGATGCTACTCATGGCTAGGGTCATACCTGCCTGGGCTACAAGACTGGAGAACTCCTCCATGTCTCTTTTCATGTAATCCAGGGAGGTATGTCTCAGGTCATTCACACCAACATGGACAATGACAGAGTCATATTTGTACTTGTTGTGGAGTGACCTGAGTGTGTGCATTATGTGGCGGATCCTGGCATCTGACAGGCTGCTGACAGTATCTTTCTCCTTGTTTAGCCTGGTGAGTGGAACATCAGTATGCCTGACTATAGAGTCACCTATGACTAGAGTGTTGGGTATGTTATGCCTTATGGGCTGTGGTTGAGTGGCACACTGAGTTTGTGGGCTATGTGTCATTTGCGTTGTGTTGGGGGTGGAGGTTGCTTGCGTTTCTGCTTTGGAGGTCCCTGTTGCTTGAGTAGATTTTTAATGAGAGCCTCCATGAATGTAAGTGTGGGTTTTATGTTTCTATGGGTGTGTTTTGGTGGTGTAGGTTTTGAGGGACTATGTGATGAGTGTGGTGTGGTGCAAGTGTTTACCTTCTCCTCTTGATTGTCAAGTCCAGTCTTGGGTGAAGAGAGCTTTGCTTCCTATTTGGCTATATAAGTACATCCCTCACAGGTTGTAGTATTGGGTGGTAGGAGGAGAGGGGTTGTCTGTGTACATGAGGCAATTGCTGCATTGCCCCAAGATACCCAGATTCATCAGGTAGACAGGAGAAAACACTGGGAGCTGACCCTTAGACATGCCTGGATAAGTGCTTATTTATTAAGTACTAAAAAATGTTTTCCTCTAGACAAGTGAGGAAAGTTGAGTGCTGTAATAATTTGTAGCTTATTTATTGCTTACAATGAGTTCTGAAGAAGTGCTGAGCTCAAAGAAACAGATTTGAGTGCTGAAACTAGAAAACTGGCTAGTTCTAAGAAACAAAATTAAACTAGAACGCTTCCATCCAACACAGAAAAGCTTGGGGGCTCAGAAGCTTACAAACAGTCCTGGATACAGCAAATCTGCAGCTGGACTAAACGACTTACAGGAAAGGCAGGAAACAAGCTTAGATTTTTTTTTTGTGGAAAGGAGGAGCAGAAACTAACTGGTTTGGCTTCTCAAATGTTTTCCCTAGATTAGGTAGAATGAGGTAATGACACTAGACTGGGAAGAGTGTCCCAGATCAAATTTACAGTAGGGGAGGGCAACTGCAAATCAGAACAAACAAACCCAACCAGATGCTTAACAATTGTAGAACATTTCTAATTAATACCTCACAAACAGTGAGTCTAGCTAGAACAGTATATGCAGACAATATAAGTGCTATAAATAACTTGTAAAAATAAGCAAAAAAAACAGTATACTTAATTTTATATATCACACATTTGTTGGTTCAGAGCCCTTCCACTGATTATCTCAGTGTGAAATGGCAGAAACACTCACAAGTTAACTTCTTAAGTAACAAAGTTGAAACCTGAAACAACTTTAAAAAAAAAAGCTTGAAAGTACCAATGAGGTGCTTACTCCAAGCAATAGTCCAGGCAACCCCAAATCAGCCAATGACCATAAACAATTCACTCTCACTGAAATGCTATACTGGCTTTGGCTACACTATGATGGTCTGGAACATGTGCTCAGACACACAACCTCTACTGACAAACAACTAGGCCCAAAACACAAGCCTGAATATGGACAATGCTAAACTCCCCATACTACTTAGGTAGAAAAAAACGGCAGAAATGTTTAAACAGATAAAGGATCAAGTAGACTTTAGATAATGCTTTTTAACTGCAAACAAGTTATATGATACTCTCCTTAGCAGGAAATCAGAACAAACAAACCCAACCAGATGCTTAACAATTATAGAAAATTTCTAGTTAATACCTTACACACAGTGAAACTAGCTGGAAAAGTATATGCAGACAACAGAAGTGCTATAAATAATTTGTAAAAATAAGCAAAATAACAGGATACTTAATGTTATATATCACAGATTCATTGGCTCAGAGCCCTTCCTCTGATTATCTCAGTGTGAAATGGCAGAAACACTCACAAGTTAACTTCTTAAGTAACAAAGCTGAAACCTGAAACAACTTAAAAAAAGCTTGAAGAACCAATGAGGTGCTTACTCCAAGCAGTAGTCCAGGCAACCCCAAATCAGTCAATGACCATAAACAATTCACTCTCACTGAAATGCTTTACTGGCTTTGGCTACACTATGATGGCCTGGAACATGTGCTCAGACAAGCAGCCTCTACTAAAAAACAACTAGGCCCCAAACACAAGCCTGAATATGGACAATGCTAAACTACCTACACTACATAGGTAGAAAAAAATGCAGAAATGTTTAAACAGATAAAGGATCAATGGGACTCTAGAGAATGCTTTTAACTGCAAACAAGTTATATGATACTCTCCTTAGCAGGAAATCAGAACAAACAAACCCAACCAGATGCTTAACAATTGTAGACAATTTCTAGTTAATACCTCACACACAGCAATACTAACTAGAAAAGTATATGCAGACAATAGAAGTGCTATAGAACCCAATGACTTGCCATGTATGTCCTACATCTGTCACCACTGTGTTGCCAGGTATTGGCTAAGTGTCTTGCCACCCCTATGGTGCCTTATTAGGCAGTGTTTCTAATGTTATTACCACCATAACAGCTACACATGTATGCAATCTGAGGGTCATTCTGCTCAGCAGTGGACATCTAACTGTCAGGATGCAGTCACTCATAGCAGTCAGAGTGGGGGACAAATGTCTGCTGTAATGGAGAGGTGGTTCACAGCAGCAGACAGCAGACTTGCAGTATCAGGCTATGCCAAATTTCACAGCTATCAGCCCCCAAATATGGACCACACCACACCTCCACAGGTGGTGTTGTCTCCATATTCATTATGGATAGGAACACGTCCAGACTAGTATCCCATCATAATGCATTGGAGATACTTCCGGTACAACTGCCTTGGTGTAATAGTGCAATCCAGACCATAGTCTGAAACCACATCTATGTCCCTGGACTGTCAATGCACATTCCTCAATACCCTGCCATCTATGATGGCCCAATGCAACAGTGACATAGTATGTGTGTCTTCAACTACCCCTCCATCACCTGGGGAATGTAGCCAAGTGCCAGTACAGTGGCCCAACACTTTTGGGATTCATCATTTCCATTTCCCTAGACCAGCTCATACTGACCCCTGGTAGAGGATGCAACAACCTTGACCTGTGTTGACCACTTAAATATGGGACTGTTGCTCATCCATAGATGTCAATCCCTCTATTTTGATATTCACACAGGCTGTAATCAACATGGAACTCAACATGTCAGCCAGACCCCCCACAGAGATAACCACCTAGCAAAACCTCTCCAAAGCTGACTTTGCAGCCATAAAACAGGGGTGGATGTCTTCACTGCATCCATGGCAATGGGAAATAGCTGCATGCCTGTGGAATCATACACATAGGCATTGTACGAACAGGTACATGAATTCATGGTACTAGCCAGAGCCAACAGCACTCAGACACTGTCTTACAAACACTGGGAAACAATGTGATGGTCCCCTGCCATTACTAAAGTGTACATCAGAGGGAGGACACTATTGCAGGGAAAGGTGGAGTCCCATGACTGTTGAACTCCCTTATTAGCCTCAAAGACAGCTTTGGATCCCTCATGGAATCCCCAACAGGTAGGTATGGCAGCAGGGATGCAGCAGACACTGACAACAGTCACAACAGCCTTTAATAGTTATATCAACAACCTCCATAGCATTAAATACAAGTGCTGTGAGTTACTGCACAATGTTAATACCTATCCTGAGGCAACAGATATTGGCCACAGTCTTAGCAACACATTCAGTGCCAGCTTTACCCCTCTCTCCCCCCTGCAAGTGAAGTGCTGAGTGAATGTGTTCTCACATGCTGTATCCCATTTCTGTTCAAGGCATCTGTGCCACCAAAATGTGGCCCTGCAGCAAGGCCATGGGGTATGGCACTGTGGTAACACATCCACCATATCATAGGCAGGGTACAGTATGTGAATTTTAATCCACAGTCTATAACACAGTGATTGCATATGCCTCACAGATTATAGGGCTGATGGCTTTACATAGGTAAATGTTGATTTACATCATCTGTTTCAGAATGGAGAATGGTGCATGTTCTGGTTTGGACACACCTTTGATTGCTAATAACCACAGCCACAGGGGATATTCATCAACCAAACACACTGGGATTACTATTCACACACACACACACACACACACACACACACACACACACACACACACACACACACACACACACACACACTTGCCAGTACTCAGATCCATAGGTTCATTGATTCGCATGTGTTTAGTAGGTGAATGGGCCTGAAGGCTGTACAAGCCTAGCCCAAGGAAATACCCTGGCATCAGGCCATATGAAAATAGTACCCAGTATGGCTCAGGAGTATAGTCACTGGAGTGGTCCCCCAAGGTGGGTATTATATTCCCCATCCACTCATCCAGATTTCTATTGTGGGTGGCCAGTGATGTGCACTGCATCCCATGTATGTGATTTATATTTCATAACATGGACAGTGTCTGGGCTGTGCACATGTCCCACATGCATGTTCTTTGATGTGAGTAAGTGTGCTTGAGGTCTCTGGGGCATGTTGTGTGGACTGATTGGTATCTTTTGATGTAGCATTCCTGACCTCATTTGGTGAGACCTGGCTATGTAACTGAGGTATTGATTGCACCTACATTGACAGTATGATACGGGTATTCATTGGAGTTATTGGCATCTGTCCATACAGGGCATGTGTATAAGGCATGGAATTTCTTTGTGGGGTGTGTTTGTAGACTCTACAGTTGTTGCAGGCGTCCAGTGGGGAGCATGGCAAAAAGGCCACTGTACACATTGATTGGGCTACTGAGGGGATAGAACAGGGTGCCATGTCCTTTTATTTGTTGGATAACACACACTCATTCAGGAGATGTAACACATCAAAGTACTTTCTGTTGTCAGTGACACTGTTGTGGTCAACAGGTATGTAGTCCACTGCAATCACATCATGGGTACTATTTGTGAGGCAATATGCAGGGGAACTACCAATATAGTGGTTGTTGCCTAGCCAAGTGTGTTTGTGTATGATTCATGGGTGGAGAGTGATCTCTCAGCATTAGAAGGGTTGCCTATATTGTTCACTAATCCATACTGTCACATAGTCATTGCAAATGGCACTAGATATTTACAGCTGTGGATTGTCTACACCAACCTCTACAGTGTTTAACAACTGTTGGCCTTGTAATGTGGACATTGGGACATATAGTAGGCCTCTACAGTGTTTGACAACTGTTGGCCTTATAATGTGGACATTGGGACATATACAAGGTCCTCAATAATATAATTTAGCAAAACCCACCCCCCCGGTGGATCCTGTTATAACACAGTCACACAACCCCCACACAGGATACTGATGACACACACACTTGCCAGTACTGAGCTTTGATCAACAACCTAGCTATGGTTTTGCTACTACAGTGTAATGCATTTATTGCATGTGCCACAGAGCTTATAAGGTGGATGTTGTCCCAAGGTACTTCTAAGGTGAGAAATATCACCAGCCCTTGTAAATACTGGCATTGGGTGATGTAGTGGGTGAGAGATTCCACAAAATATTTTACCCTACACACACTTTTATATTTGCCAGGGGTGAGGTTCAAACTTCTATCCAAATACAGGATAAAACTGGATACGACCACCACAAAATAGTACATAAAATCCAGACTTTATTTGAATAAGCGCTTTCACATGCTATCATGGCACGCTTCCTCAGATTTCATTTTACCATTCAAATCTCAGTATTTAAATACCATCATCATGTTCACTTAATCATTTAATTAAGAACAATCAATCCTAGCTGAGAGCAATTATGACAATTGTGCATAGCAACCTAGATCTTCCATCATAGAATCTGGTAACAGAACACTCAGTTTAAATCGCAACAAAACGAAACAAAGAATAGCGTGCTCTTTCATTACATAAAGGTCTTCTATGCATATATAACAACCTACTAACAAAACCTACTGACAAAAATCAGAAATGATATCATAAAAACTATTTGCTTAAATATATATATATAATCCAAGTAAAATAGTTCATGTATTATATATATATATATATATATATATATAATAGTCAAGTATGAAAATACATATAAAATATCACAAGAACAGGAATATATAAAAAAAAAAAAGTGTGTTAATGAAGGCATATCACAATTATGTATGTATAGATAATTAATATTAAAATTCCCTTAGTCCTGCTAGCTTATATGTATGGAAATATAAGCACCCATAAACATATAAATGACCAAAAATTAAAAACAATAAATAAGAAAAAGAAAAAAGGAAGTGGATGCCAGTTGATAATTATATCAAGAATATCAACCAATGCATATATAACGTGCATGTAAATGCAAAGGATATGGACATATAAAATTATTATTTACATAAAAAACAAACATTTAAAAAATAGAATGTAGTCAAAATTCTATCCAAATATCTTTTCGGACCATTATGTTATGCATTTCGCACATGCACCACTGACCTTACATGGTTTAGAGTTGCCAACAGGTACTCCTAAGGTGAATGATGTCTGCAGGACTGCTAAAGTCAGTCGCTGAGATGTGTACTGGGTGTAAATGGGGCCAACATCTTTGAGATATGGGCCTATATATGTAGACATATGTACATACACACAAATACTTGCTAGGAATGAGATTCAAACCCCCTACCTATGTAATTATTGCTACTAAATTATTCCACATTTATCATACACGCCACAGAGTTTACATGCTGGAAAGCTGTGCAAAGGTATCTTTGAAGGTGAGTGACATCAGCAGCAGTGCTAAATGAGGGTTAAGGGAAGTGTTGTAAGTGTGAATGACCACAAAATCAGGTCTCTACAAGGGTACACACACCCTCTCTCACACAAACATTCATATCTGCACAATTGCCAGAATCAGGGTTGGAACTCTTACCTAACTAGTTTGCTATACTATAGTATTACACAGTTATTGCAAGAGCCATGGAGCTTATATGTTGGAGAACTATCCAAAGGTATCTTTAAAGGTGAGTGACATCAGCAGCAGTGCTAAAGGAGGGGTGAGGGAAGTGTTGTAAGTGTGAATGACCACAAAACCAGGTGTCTGCATGGATACACACACTCAGACAAACATTCACATTTACACAGTTGCCAGGATCAAACTCCTACCTAACTAGTTTTGCTATACTACAGCATTACACAGTTATCACAAGCATGGAGCTTATATGTTAGAGAGCTGTCCAAAGGTATCTTTAAAGGTAAGTGACATCAGCAGCAGTGCTGACAGAGGGATAAGGGAGGTTTAGTGAGTGTGAATGGCCTGAACCACATTCATCTAGAAACACACACACACACACACACACACACACACACACACACACACACACACACACACACACACACACACACAACTTTACATTTGACAGGACTGAGATTACAACTGCTACATGAATGCCTATTTGTACTTAGTGTTACACAGTTATCACAAGCACCACTGACACTATAGAGCTGAGAGCTAACCAATGGTATTTCTACAGTGAATGACATCAACACATCATGTGGTATAGGCCTATGGGATGTGTAGTGGGTGGGACAAGCCTCATAATGGGATTCTCTCTCTGTCACTGTCTGTCTTTCTCTTCCCCATGTCTCTGTATGTTTGACATATTATATTATGTTGGCCTTAGATATGTGTGTGTATTCCTATCCAGTGTGTGTGTGTGAAGTATCAATGGTGTACAATTAGGTGTATGTGCACAGACAGCTGCGAATAACCGATATCCATAGTCCACTGTGCTGTGAGACATGGGCTTAATTTCTCTATGTGTAGGAGCATGCCCAGTATGACCTTCTATATTGAGTGTGTGCATCCATTCCAGGGAGGGTTGGACTCCATTTCAGAGTTTTGTGTACCACAGCTACACCTAGCAAGCTGTTTCTGCCAGATATTTGTATATAGGTTGCCAATATGGAGACACAATGGGCTTAACATATGGGGGATACTGAAACTATTGCTGTTTGTGCTGCTTGTGTCACAAGTTTGGTTGTAGCATAGATTTTTTGATATATATACTGTTTTACACTGTGATGTGTCATGTCATCAACTACTGACTGTTATCATTCTTTGCTCACAGTTATTTACTGGGAAATACAAGATGAATGAAGCTGAGACCAATATTCTGAGGCATATAGACTACACATTCTGGCACACACCTGCCATTGTGGAGGGGTAGCTACAGACAATAGGCTGCTGGTTCTGTGTAAATGGTCCAGCACCTTGCTAGTATACTGGCTGGGGTTCCCCTCCTTGTGCTTTTCTCAACTTCACGGAATGACCATATCCTGCTGGGGCCATACCTCTCAGGTGTACAGATACATCCAGGTTATCCAGAGGCAGGACTCATATATCTGGTCAGTTTACCTTCACATTGTGGTTTACCAGCTGTTTTGTGGCTATTCATTCATGGGTTTGCAATTGGGAGTAGTATGGCCAGACATTAGAGTTTCAATCTTCACACACTCCATGACATCCATGCTTCTACAGCCCCCCTCTATTATTCTCTCCTTCACCTAGCATTATGTAAGCAATATCTCAGAGGTATCCCTATAGTTGGCCTTTATCCACCTGATCCACAGTCCTTGCAGTAGGACATGTGGAGGCATGCTACTGGCATTTGTCAACATGGTCTTGCATTTGTTTTCTGTTTACTGTGTTAGGTTGCTTGTTGGGACCCCCCTGACATTCCATGCATTGGCACTATGGATGAGGCATGGGCCTTTGCCAGAGGACTGTAGGCTATTTGAGAGTGCTTCAGGCCATCTGTTACTGCATTTCTACATGGGATTGGGGTGCACACCTGCAGACTTTAACATTTGAAATGACTGCACTGGTATTACCAGTTACTCTGATGGCTTCCATTTCATATTGTATTGTGAGCTATCATGCAGACAGGAGGCATATCAGTAGAGTACACATGTTAGATCTTAATGGCATATATTTCAGTTTCAGACTTCTTACCCTTCAGAACTTCCAGACCTGTTGTAGTATGTCTATGTAGGTCTGGTGGGGGGGGGGGGGCTGTTCACCATTGCCATCATTTGGGAGCCTTAGCCCAGTCTTTCTTCATGGTCATCTACACCTGTCCTGCTGGGTGAGGCTGGTGATGGATATGTGACCCTCATTAACATCCATGTATGTGACCTATTGACACCCACAGTTCTTTGGGCCATCACATGTACTCCAGTGGGGGCTGTCACCTTGTGTAGTGCTGCCTACTATGTTGACACCAGTACCAACGTCAGGCAACATCAAGCAATGCTGAGCAAAGTCGGGCAAAGTTGAGCAAAGTTGGCTAAACACGGCCACACCTCCTTTACTGTACCTTAACCATTCAGGTGTGGCCAGTAGGAAAATAAAAAGCAGTGACAGGGCTCGAACTGGGGATACTGTGCACCATAGTCACAGTACCGAACCACTAAGCCATGACAGCATTTCATATCCATGTACTTTCAACAGACACATATCTATCAAAGGAATTTTAAACATTGCCAACATCAGCTATGCAGATGTGCCTACAGCTGAGTTTTTTCAAAACTGGCCAATCACAAATAAGTGCAAGAAATAAGGCATATTTAAGGTCCACAGGTGGGAATACTTGCCATAACTGGTTGTAGCTCCCTTCTGCAGTCAGCATGGCCGGTGTTGGAGAAGGCACTCGATTTCGAGCACAACATTGGGGCATTGAGGAGTCAAAAGTAATGGTTTGGCTCCTTGTCCACAATCATGAGGAAAGACTCCTGTGGGGCCAGTACCAGGGCACCCAATACAAAGCGGAGGCCTGGAACTGTCTATCTCATGATCTCACCAGTGCCACTGGTGTTCCTCAGACTGGTGAGCAGGTCAGGCATCATTATTCTGACCTGAAGTGACATAAGGAGTATCAACTGGACCAGTGGATCCAGGAGGCCCGTGGGATGGCAAATGCCCCACTACTCAGTAAGTAGCCATTGTATTAAGTATTTAAGAATTGCTATTTTTGTCTATACTATGGATAGGTATGTCTCATTATCACTGCATTTACTTCACAGCTGCAGGTGTCCAGGCTATGAATCAGCAATCCCATGAAGATAGGCTGCAAAGGCTGCATCACAGGCAGGTTAGTAATTATTCTGCATGTACTGTTATATAAAATAAATGAGAGAGCCTTCAAAAAAGTGTTTTAACCCAATAAATGAAAGATATAATAATTCTTTAATAATTATTCTGCATGTACTGTTATATAAAATAAATGAGAGAGCCTTCAAAAAGTGTTTTAACCCAATAAATAAAGGTGTAATAATTCTTTAATAAAGGTATAATTCATGGAGTGCGTCTGTGTGATTTTCTTTGATATGTTGTTGTACTGTTGCATTTTAGAAATAGTACTGTTGTATTAAGCAGTGTTAACCCACACTTGGGTAGGCCCATATAAAGTGGATGAAGGGAGTGCCAGTAGCTTTTATGCATATTTACAGCCCTCAAGTGTTGGTTCATGCCCAGCATGTACAGGTTAATCTGGCACATAAGTAGCTTGGTATTGTGTTCCCCAGAAATGTCAGTGTGCTGCCAGAAATGTAGGGAGCTGTTAACATATAACTGATAATTTCACCTGAACATATCTAGACAATTATATGAAAGTAGAGATGTCAATGTACCATCTCAGCAGTAGTGTGTGTGAGCAACTCTCAAAATATGTAGCAGTAACATCTGCATCCTGGACAGTTTGTATGTTAAGATACAGCTCATGTATATAATGATCTAGCAAAATCCAAGTGCACAACAGAAGGACATTGGGTAGTGTAATAATACATGTAAGGGACAAATAACTGCAGTTAATAGGAATGTAGTGTAAACTCAAAGGATATATAAGTTGTTAATTGAGCTATCTTTTTCCACCCTACTGTATGTGCATAAAAATGCAATTCCACACCTCAGTGGGTATGTCTAATCTCAAAACATTTGTTGGGACATATGTCTTATTGGTTTATAAATATTTGCATTTATTTCTATGCATGTGCCCTGTTCAAATACCACAATATTGGTGTCCTGTTGCCATCAATTAAACCTGCATGCAGTTGTAATGTCCACTGTTGTTCTATATATGCATGAGTTATGCTTGCTTTTCAACTGTTGAAACTCTGGTGTGTTGGGTTAATGGGAATACTTCTGCATGCTGTTATAACTAACTGGGAATGCTGTTGACTGTTACTAACCCATATCTTTATTAAATTCTCCAAAACATAGTTTGTATGGGAAGGCCAGTCCCAGCGGACCCACCTGTCCCACCTCAGCTGGCCATGGCACCTGGCACAAGCAGGTCCAGTGCCCAGCCTGGGACCTCCTTCTCCATTGGCCCTGTGCCACCTTTGGGTGGAAGTGCCGCAGGGGATGGAGCTTGGCTCCCCTGTGCAAGCGTGAGTGGAGGAAGGCCACCTATCACCCTTTGAACAGTCTGGGCTGTGGTGCGTAGAGAGATTGAGCGTTCTGTTGTAGAACTTCTATGCCAGCTTGAGGCACGAGTGGTGCAACTCCTCGGTCAGCCTGCACCTTCTACACAGCCCCCAGCACAGCCACCCTCTGGGCTGTGAAGGTGCAGTGGTGACTGCCCATGGGTAGGGATCTCAGTTCCACTGTTGCCATCTGTGGGCTCATGGGCTTGCGATTTCCAAACATCCCTCCCTGTCAATGGTGTTCACCCACCACATGTGTCATACTCTGCCCCTGTATGCGTCTTATTTGTCTTGTCTATTTACCTCCCCAAATATACCTACTTCCCCTACCCCACATTCCACTCTCACCTGAAAAAAAGGCAATCTGCTCCCAAAAAAAAATCACACCCCATACATAGCTGCCCATTTTGCACACATGTCCCCTGGATACATAAAATGTAATTTAATTGGCATTACAACGTACTTTGTGGGCCTCACCCCTCTCTCAGGGGGTTGAAGGTTTCATATTTACCTCCAAATTTATTCCAATTGCACAGCTGTTGCTGTTAAAGAAATGGGCAGCTATGGATCTTCCCTACACCTGTCCTGCACATCCCAAGCTATTTTCCCTACTGTCTTTCCCTCTCTGTGCCCCTTTTTCACCACTTTCCTATCTCCCCATTTTTCTTTTCTTTCAAAGAAATGAGCATGGGGTTAGCGGGAGTAAGCACTATTAAGCAGTAGTTAGCAGGTTTGAGCGAGTGTGCACTTGTTTGCGCATAGCTAAGCATTGCTATGCATCACGCAAACCCACACAAACCTGCTTATAACTGCTTAAAAGTGTCTTAGTCACTCTGTATGTGAAGTCCCTTGTTCTGCTCAGCAGCAAAATAAAACACCTCTGTCAGTCTTGAACCCTGGACCTTGTACACACTACACTGTATGAAGTACCACTAAGCCACAGCATATATACAAGTCGGTGCTGAAATAAATATAGCATGCATCAGAATGAGTGAATGTAGAGGAAAAACAAGAATGCCATACCAAACAACTTGTTCTGTGGATCTTTACCAGCAGTTGTATTGGGGTTACATTACATAACTGGGATAAGCGAAGCAGCCATTCTAGCAGGAAATAATGTTACAGCATCACTTTACAACCCCCACACAGTATCATAGCAGGACAAACACTGGCATATCTGTTTAGGGCAGAGGCCATACCTCCCAATTGTCCCTAATTTTCAGGGATGTCCCTGATTTTGAAACAAAATTTAGCTCTGTCCCTCTGAATTCCTCCGAAAACTACTGACTTTGGCCAGAAAGGTGGTGAATTACATGTAATGAGTAATAACAATAATTAAGAGTTAGACACTTCTTTTACTTCAGAAAAGGTGTATTAATCCATATGCACTGATTCTCTCAAAGTCTCAACTTAGTGGCACTAATATTTTAAAGGTGTCCTTGACTTTTTCTCTACTTTTCCCTGAGTCTGTTCAAATATGTACCTGAGTGTTTGAGAGGTCTGGCAGAGGCAGAAACACAGAGGCATATCAGCCTTTCTGCTGTTACACACTGTGCAAATAGCTTTGGAAGAAGTTCCAGAAGCATGTCCTTATGTAGGAATACAACACTGAAATACAAAAGGATGTAGCCATGTACTGGTAGCAACCAACTGTAACAATGCCATTGCTCTAGTGCTGAAAAGACCTGTGTGGTGCACAGACAAAGAATAACAGGCTAATCTCTGTCTACCATGTGGATAGGACCACAGTTGGGAGTTACGCAGACAGACTACTTGCCTTGATAAACTAACATGTACACAGCAACCCTGTAAGTCCAGCAAGATAAAATTCACACAATAATACGTATGCCCTCAAGTACTTCTGCACCCCTACCCAAATGCAGAATATACCTGTGTGTGCAGGGTCTACCAAGGATGTAGGTAAGCATACTCACATTACTGAAATGTGTCCAGTTTTCTTGAGCAGCTTGTGCTAATGTCAACACTAAAAAAGCACAAACTGTTTAGAACTGAGTAAATGAATATTCACAGTATAGCAGTACACAAACAATTCTTGTGCCAGAGGAATACATCTCAATAACTAGCTTTGTATGGCAGTCAATTATAAAATTTGAAAAGAAAGTACATCCTCCCATGTATCTTGGGTTAACATTTTGAGGGGTGTGTACTGGAAACAGCAACATTTAGGTCTGAGTACAAAATGTAAATCACTGGCTACACCCCTGGCTTCTGATACAAGAACTATACCAACCTTCTGTCTTAAACAATGATGTCCACAGCAAACAAGGATGATCTCCATCTTGGAAAGCTGAAAGGGCCACACCTACCTGAGTTAGCGATTTATAGTACTGGGTT
This sequence comes from Protopterus annectens, assembly GCF_019279795.1. NCBI lineage: Eukaryota > Metazoa > Chordata > Ceratodontiformes > Protopteridae > Protopterus > Protopterus annectens. The sequence goes on along the minus strand of NC_056732.1, from coordinate 1,368,092,430 downwards.
GCTATGACAGTGATTACTGCAATTACTACACAGCAGGCTGCATGCAGTTAGCAAATGGTGGCCACTAATTGGTGTAGAGGCTATCACATGCTCATGTGCAAATACCTACAAAATCAGGCTGCAATCACTGCCAAAAAACTCAATCACACTATTGCAGAGACTGACAGAGAGAGAGAGAGAGAGAGAGACAGAGAAAAGGAAAAAGAAAAAGAAATAATACCAAATCATATAAAGGAAAGGTATGTGACACATATGTATTTACTGGCATGTAGTAGATGTTTTTGAAGAGTAGTCTACATAATGTGAACCATTCATATGTGGCAGCAGTACTTATCTATGCACAGATGTCCTGCTTAACTACTGCTATGGACAATACAGTGTGTACCTGTGGGCAGTGGAACATACCTGTGAAATGTGTAGCTCAGCATTAAATGTCAAATATCTAATCCATGTTACCTGTGTTCTGTACAGTAGTGCGGCCAATGGCTGTTGAGGGGATTAGCGCTTCCATTATATAAACATGGGTGTGACAGACCAACACATGCATGATAGTTATATTAAAGTGTAGCTTAGCATTGGCAACTGCTGTAGCAGTCTAGTATGCTTATGTAGCATTTGTAGCTATATATATCCCCTCTAATGTTAGTGTGTGTTCACATGTGACACCTGTTTGTGTTGCAGCAAAGTCCAACAGTTCAGCTGTGAGGTCCAGGGACTTACAACAGTGTGGACCTTGTGTGTGTATGCCACACACATACTGAGAAATAGATATGTGTCATATATATTCACATCTGTATATGTGCATAGAGCAGGGGACATACTGCAACTGTTTGTGAAGGGTGGAGATATATATGTTGGTGAAGGTTAGTATGCGCATATTTGTATGTAGGTTTTAGTGTGTGACAACCAAGACAGCATACAGTGCTGGTATATGACATGTGGTGGCTAAACAGTGTGGGTGATTTGTTCAGTTTGCAACGTTGAAGCCAGTGAGGCCTGCTAAAGCTACCTGGGCTGTGAACACTTTCAATGCATTTATCACAAGACTGTGTGATATTATTACATTACTGTACACCTCACATCCTTTGTATAATTGATATTCCCACTATGAAAGGTGAAATGTATATGTGCCTACATATATATGTATATGTACACCAATGGATGTGTATATACATATACACACACACACACATATATATATATATATATATATATATATATATATATATATATATATATATATATATATATATATATATATATGTGTGTGTGTGTGTATCTAGAGAGAGAGGGAGTCATATATACTCATACACACCTACATCTACTTGTTGTAATAGATTCTCTGTACTGTTGACTGACTGTAATGGTCAATGTGTTTGTGAATACGTCAAAGATATGTATTTGTGGGATAGCTTAGTGGGAAACTGTTTATGTCATGGTATTATGGGTCCTTGCTTTGATCCCAGCAAAATCTGTGTATTCTCTTGCTAGGCAGAGCAAGTGGTATGGCATACAGTGTGATTAAGTCCCTTGGTTTTAACTGGGGTGTGTCATTGGAGGCTAAAGCACTACATATATGATTATTGATTGGTAATGATGTTGAATCCAAATTCTGTATGTACTTTAGTACTACTTGAAGCTCTGGGCCTGTACAGCAAAGTATGGTGTATGTCCACATTGCTTACATCCACTGTTTTGTGTGGTCCCTGTATTCATCACAGATTGCATTCCTCAAGATTAAGGTTTTGTAAGTACTGACACACAGTACTGTATAGTACACACGTTAAGCTTATCTGGGTTGCCATACCTTTGTGTCCTGTAATTATGTCTGATGTGTGTGTGGGTATGTCTGTAAAATTTCCTCTGTCATATGTGTGGTAAAACAAATAACTGCGTATCTAGCAACATTTATAGTGTACTACAGCAGCATGTGACCTATATTCCCAATTGTGCACATATTTTGGCCACAGGTTTGCCATTAACAAGTTGTGTGGTATAATAGTAATACATTTACTGGACCTTACACTCGTGATGGATGACATATTTCTTTACACATCAGCTTGATGTATATCTGCTGTGGCTAGGTGGTGCATTGTGTTGCATACAGTGTGCCAGGTACTCTTGTATAGTCTTATATAGTTATTTTATTTTGTTGCTGTGCAAAACATGGTTCTTTAGATAGAGTGAGCCAGGCACTTTCAAGCAGTTGTGGGGTGAGCAGTGATAAGTGGTAGTTAAAGTGTTTCACTCTCAGTTAGCTAATAGGTTGCTATATATGGCAGTTCAGTGATATCTGTACTGTATAATGTTAAATGTGCCATATGACTTGCTCAGACATTTTTTTCTTTGCCTTCCAGGGATCATGGCACATCGCAGAAATCCCAGCTATAGTAGTGCTGAAGATGAGATCATTACTAGCTGTATGGTTCAGCACTACAGTCTAATGTTCTCATGAACCAGCCAGGACCAGCAGGAGCGTACTGCAATGTTGCAAGATGTTGGCCGGAGGGTAAATGAGGTAGGCGTGCATAACCAGACATATGAGCAGGTATGCCACTACTGCAATTATCTACTCAGACATGTCCGTCAGCATGCTTCTGATGTGCGGAGACAACAGCTTGCAACAGGAGGTGGTGTTAATATCCATTCCCCCCTCACCAGAGTGGAGGAGCTGCTCCTGAGCCTCGTGGCACCTGCCCAACAACAACAGCAGCAGACATACACCATGATGGAGGTTGGAGCCACCCAGCAAGCACACATGGAGCATGCAGATAACATGGCATATCTGTAGACTACTCTTATCTGTATTGATAGATCATGCATATGTGAGATTTGGAGTATGTAGTTAGAGGATGTGGAGCCTGTTGTGCAATACTAATCATTTGGAACATAATCTGTAGGCCTGTGAATGTAAACTGTTGTTCTACTGTAAGATTGCAAACACACAGTAGCAATGCCACAGTTGTGGCCACTGACAAACTGTCTCATCTCTATGTAGGCCCCTCTGGGGTGACATCAAGGCAGCGGACAGATGCTGGTGAGTGTGTTCTACATTTATTATTGTAAATAAAAAGTGCATGTCATAGTTAAGGTGTAGGCCATGTACACATGTAACACACCTACCCATAATGCATGATGTGCATGGTTGGTGTAAGACCACGCACATCTCACTAATGTGATTAGCTGCCTCAAACACATGCAATACCCAGACCATCTCAAACAAATGCGGCTACACTGTAGTGACCATTGGATAGGCAAAGTTGATACTCAACATGCACATAACATACACAACTATATCATACACAGAGCATTTTAACATGCTACACATAAAGGATTCGCAAACCCTCTGTAAAGACAAACTCCAGTATCTAAAATCTCATCCACACATTACACATAATATACCTGCAGGGTAGAAGCCTATCATGGTGCATTTAAACACTCTGCAATACACTACACATTCATGTCAGGGAATGCTCCTTATTGGCCTCCTTACAAACCCATATAACAACTGGTTGTGAAATGGTGAATGTAGCCAAGGTAGTACAGTTGCAGTACAGCATGATTAGTGCTGGTTCGGGAAACATTTGTAGGCTTGAGTGACCACATGATGCTTCATGATGATGGCCTATGGTACTATACCCCATCCAGTTATTGTAACCACAGTACTACACATAGCTTTCATTGCTATATACCTCAATGTTATGTGTGTGCAAACATATGTACCTCTCAACAATATGCATACCAATCACCATTTGCACAACTGACACATATATGTCTTGTGATGCTATTGAGTGGCTAGGCCATATGACACACATCGGGTATGTGTGATGTTTAAATATGCAGTTGTGTTTTAGCATGCCATGTCATGGATGACACTGGCATGTCCACAATATGATCTACGCTCACCATAACTACTGTACATTGGGTATGTGGACGAATGGTATTCCATCAATTATACATGCACCACTGATGGTGTTGTGTGAATACTCTTCATGCATGTGCTAAAACCATGTCCACAATTATTTGCTAAAGGCACAGAGGCTGTAATCAGCATTGGATACCTATCTGACACACAGATACACATCCAACCATGGTATGTAGACCTGTGAGTTATAGTGCACAGTACATTACAGAGTTTTGAATAGTTGCACAGCAATGTTGTGTCCATGCATGCATTGCGTTCCAGGGGGAGGCCAATCACCTAAGAACAAAATACATGCATCAAAGCCATGTATACTGTTAGTAACAAGGACTGTCTACATTTGCACTGCATGCTGTTGAGCAACACATGTCCTGCATGCTAACATGTGTGATATGACTGTTTTGCTTGTGATACTGTACCCACCATCACCTGCTATTGTGTATGTTCTGAGATTGCTGGTGGTGTCTGCTTTAGGAAGGAGTGTATTTGTGTGTGTGCATGTGTGCATGTGCATGTGTGCGTGTGCATGTGCATGTGCGCATGTGGTCTGACATCATGTCCAGGTCTTAAAGTGTGTTTCATGTTTTCCTCTCACAGGTGCTGAGGTGGGGCTGGTTCAGTACAGCAGGGAACCTGATGTCACTGAAACAGACAGTGATCATGAGGATAGGCGTGTTGAGGCACAGGCAGGTTGCTGAGGTGGGGCTGGTTCAGTACAGCAGGGAACCTGATGTCACTGAGACGGACAGTGATCATGAGGATAGGCGTGTTGAGGCACAGGCAGGTTTGTCAGAGTCTGTTGTTGGGCCACAAATTGACAGTACACAAATCTCCACCCCGTCCATGCACACAGTCATACTGCCTGTACATCCATCATCACCATTGCCCTTAGCTGAGGGACAGTATATGGTTGGCACTGGCCAGGACAGTGTGGTATCTATGGCACAATTATCAGGACACAGCAGCCATAGCCAGATATCTGGAATGGTACCACATAGGCAGATGCCCAGGGGTTCTTGTCAGAGCACTGCTCGTCATCATGCTCCTGGCAGACGTGCCACAACTCTTTCAACCACACGTATGTTCCAGGCTGTCATGGAGGCACAGGCACGAATGGAGCGGTACACCAAACAGGGACTAAGGGCACAGAGGGCTCATAACACCTCTGTAAATGACAGTATCCATGACCTAGCAGGTGCCATACGTAATTACACTGAGGTCATTGATAGACATTGGGGTGAGACATTGGATGTCCTACACAATATCATGTCCATATGTCAGGACAGTGCGGGACAGTTGAGACATTGACGTGGATGTATGCGAGCAACATCAGCAGCTGGAGGTCGCCGTGGACATCCAGCAAGTCACAGCTGCTCCCGTATTGCCAGTACCAGCCCCAACAATGTTGGGTGGGGCTGTCCATAGTCCGTCCTAGAAGACCACGTGCATGTGGCTCTGGCCAGTCCCAGCAGGGACCTGGATCCAGTGGACGTATGTCAAACTCTGAGGATAGTACCCAGTCTGGATTAGTACCTGATACTGTCTGTAACACCCCTGCCAGGCACAGGTTCCATATCCGTGGCCAGAGACGGTGATCTGTAAAGCCTGCCAGGTACAGTCTGTAGCTGTCCCACAAATCCCCATATATGGTAGCCACATGGTGGAACTGTGTGCATGCAGACACACATACATAAACTAGAAACCTAGGGTAAACACATACCCGCACACATTACATCAACATTGGCCCATAACAGTACTCATGGCCCTCACACACACACACACACTCACACACACATGTCGATTTTATGGCTCAGTGTAGAACTTTGGCAAACCAACAACACACCCTGTGCATATGATGAAACCTGTGCCACCTCCTGTCATCTATAACATTGATGCAGGAACAGGCTAACATGGTGCTGATGCACAGGGTGACTTTGATAAAGTATAGCAATGATTGAATGTGTAGCATGTTGTCAGCAGTAAAGTGTAATGATATCCTTGAAGGTGTAGCTGAGCAGGCATGATGCATTAAAGCTGTAATTAGCAATGTTGTATTGTTTCCACCAGTGTTTATTCCAATTGTGTTTTGTTTGCCCATGTGCCACTTGGCTGATGTGTGTAGTTGTGTCAGCATGTGTTATACAGTGGACAGTAAGTGTGGGGTGTGTGCAGCACAGGTTTGCAGGTGTACATTTGTGAACATGGTGGAGGTGCACTGTCTGCATGTACATGCATATTGGACACATGGACAGGGTGACATGCCCTGTATTGGCCAGTGTTAACACTCCATAGTTTCTATTGGTGGCCAGTATGCATTGTACTACACACGTTTTGGAACTTGAGTACACATGTGTGTGTATGACACGGGTTGACACTGTGCTGTGGGTGATGCTGTTGTTCCTATCTGTCATTGGTTTGCATTACTAAGGTTAACAGTGTCCCAGATGCATAATCCTGTATTAATGCACACTGTTCACCTACAGGGTTGCATGGACTATGCTATCACAAACACAAGAAATTGTCACTTATACAGTAAAAGTGCATTAGTCTCATGGACCCTTGCCATAAACTAAATACATAATAGAATGTGTGATGTTATACCGAAAAAGAGTTACATACCAAGAAGGGATAACCTCTCTGGTCAGCATCATTTGGAAAATTCAATCCCTCAATAAACATACAAGGCAAGCTTCAAAATACAAAATGGCAATGATTCCAAAGACAACACTAAAGCTGTCTTTACTGTTGTTCATAATCTACAGGGGAAATCTCAGATTGGGTCACAGTTAATGTAAATGGTCACAAAGTACACTTATCTGACTGACATTACCAGTTCCTTGTCAGACAGTTTGAATGTGGAGTTCAACACCCTGTCGCTATACAAGGGTCACATTTCCAGATCTGCAGAACATAATACCTTATGATTCACAGACACTCTAGTTAAAACATCTCTTAAACAAGGTCCACACCACAGTGGCAATGGTACTGGACAGTGTCCATGGCTTTGTCATACACAAGCTGACATATGAAGTCACCACTCACCTAAACGCTCTGTCCAGATGGCGCCTCTATACAGGTTACATACATGTGGAATGACGTACAGTAATGGTGTTCACAGTTCACAAGGGTTGAGCTACAACGTCTTCTTCTCCTTTCGGATGCTTCCATTAGGGGTCGCCACAGTACATCATCTGTTTCTATGTCTTCCTGCCCTCTGCATCTTGCGCTGTCACACCATCCACCTGCATGTCCTCTCTCACCACAGCCATAAACCTCATCTTAGGCATTCCTCTTTTCCTGTTACCTGGCGGCTTCATCCTTAGCATCTATTTCACAATATACTCTGCATCCCTCCTCAGCACATGTACAAAAATTAACCTTATTGGTTTAAACCCAAACCTCTACCCTTAAAACTTTTTTAAATGACCCCCTAACCCCGGAAATTTAACTAAAATTAAGGGGGCTACAACAGGGTTGGAAAACCACCCCATAA
>NC_056732.1:1368068429-1368084515 GCF_019279795.1 Protopterus annectens | reverse complement strand
GGACATGGCTTTCTACATCAGGCACAGCTTGCATCTGGGTGGACAGTATGGCAGTGTGTGGAGCTGCACTCTGTTTAATCAGGCTACACATTACATGTGTTCCAGCTCTGTCATACTCCTGGTGAGGTACTGTTGTGGACTTTACAGGTGCTGGATGTGTCTGCATGAGGTACACCCCACAGGGGCTGTTGTGGTCATTTCTAATGCCGATGAAAGATAACTGCAGAACCACAATGACCTCCCCTTAGCTAGATGTCAGACAGCATGGACCATGCAATCACAAATAAAAACAGGACCCTCTCCACAAAGGGAAAGTGTCCTGTCTGGTGGACCCCAGCCATAAACAAACTGTATGACAGATGGGGGTTACTAATGCAAGACAGAGCAACATCTCCAAAAGGGAAGACAGCTGTGATCAGCACTAGTAGAAAGCTACATTATCTCATAAAGACATGCAAGGTCAACCTGGGGACATAAATCACCAAAGACAATGAAGGTAACCACACTGCTTTCTTCAGTTATGTCAGACACCTGGTTGTGAACCCTCAGATATGCTCAGAGTTGGTACACAACAACATATATTCCAGTGACCTGACAGATATTGGCAACATTCCGGACAGCTTCAGTGCGACATCTCCTCACCCCCAAAAGAAGATAGTTATCACTGCTGTATGTAACCTCACTGTCATCTTGGATGTCCATGTGAGAGCCACACAGCATCCATGGGACCTGCTGGTATCTCCGGTTGCATGCTATGTGAACTCCAGAAGGGGCTGGACCTGTATATACAACTGCTATTTAACCTTAGTCTTGCTACAGGATATGTACCTGAACACTGGCATACGGCAACAGTGGTCCCACTCCACAAAGGAGATGCCTCCACAGACCATGGCAACTACCACCACACAAGCTTAACCAGCCTTGTCTGCTAAGATATGGGAAGAGTCATTATGGAGCTCTTACACAGACACATTACTGACCTACGGACCCTTGTTCCCACCTAGTTCAGCTTTGTACAGGGCAGATCCTGCCTTTTGCACCTAGTTGACTACTATGAAACTGTCAGTAGGGCCATCGATGAGGGCTACGCAGTCCACACAGCCTACCTGCACTTGGCTAAGGCCTGTGACACAATACCACACTCAGGCATCATAGCCAAGCTCAACAGCTGACATATAACAGCATATGTCGCAGGATAGGTTGTAAAATGGCTAAGAAACAGAACCCATAAAGTCAACATTGCAGGTGCCTTGTCAGATTCGAAGCCAGTCACAGGTGGTGTCCCACAAGGATGTGTCCTGGGACCCCTCTTAATTGGTATTTACTTTTCAGATGTGAAAGCAAACATAGGGGGGTTGTGGCTGACACAGTTTGCAGATGACTGCAACCTAGGCACCAGAGTGAATACATCAGCCAGCACACACATACTACAGAATGCCGTCACAAAGGCGGATAGCTGGTGCCAGATGCATGGCCTGAAACTGAATGCAACTGATGTGTATTCATCCCCTTTGGGAGGAACAAAGTACCCACAGATCAATACATAGACAGCAACCCACTGAGCACAGACAACAAATCAGACACCTGGGGACACATGTAGATAGTGACATCTCTTTTGACAATTCTGTTGCCAAGGTGGTTAGGAAGACTTTCTATCTTGCCCACCTTATCATGGAGGGTTTTCCATCAAGATCATAGGAGGTCATTGTTCCACTATCCTTCTCCCTTATCAGGCCCATGATTGAATACAAAGCCCCATATGGTATGTACCTCGCCCAGCAATTGCAACAGCTGGAGACACCCCAAAAGTACCTACCATGAAGATCAGGGTTCTTCAACACATGTCATATGCTTCCAGAATAGAGGAAATCCAGCTTTGTTCAGTGTCATACCGCATACTTACAGGTGACCTATGCCTGACATACAAGACCATGTCCAATCAGGATTTGGTGGACATGCTCCACTGCAAGCAATCCAAATCCACCAGAGCCATGAGAGCTGAGGATATGAACCTCAGCACATACATGTATAGGACATGCTGGAGGGACAGAGTCATAACTCAGAGGCATCTCACACTTTAGCAGAGTATCCCAGTTCATGTTTCACAGAGTCCCTCACTGACTCTCTTCAGGAGACATCTGGACAACTGCATATGAGACGGAGGCACAGACTAGACAGAGGCACAGTCATGTTATTCAATTACAAGGGGTCATAATGTGTCACTACTAAGTCAGAGGCACAATATTCAGAATCTATTCTGTACACTTATTACCACTATAAGGGGTGGCAATATCCACATCACTATGGCTAGGCTTATACATGCACTAGGGCAGATAGCCTAGTAGTAGACTATGACACTATGAAACACCGGTGTATGTGTAGGTATTGTCAAACACTATGATGTGGTTTGGGGGGCTTGATATCTCCCTGTATTCCAACATTGTTTTGTCTATTCCTTCTAGCATGTCTAGGGATCAGTTGCTAGTGTCCTCTCCTGCTCAGCTGGTGAACCTGGGAATATTGAGGCAATGTTACACTTGCCTCATGTACACTGACAACCCTCTCCTTCTCCCATAAAACACACATACATGTGAGAGATGCAACTATATAGCCAAAGTGGAGGCTGAGCTCTCTCAACATAGGACTAGCAAGACCAGAGAGAAGGTGAAGGTAACCACACACATCACAAATCCAGTCTCACATGGCACTATCACAACTTAAGATCATACACATAGACACACAGAGACATACTCGAGGCTCTGATCAGAATTCTACCAAAACAGCAGTGGCCACCACAGCAGACACTCACACAACTGCCTCCACAGGGCACAGCACATGCAACACATTGACCACAGAGTCGGTGTGCCAAACAGTCACAGCCCTTAAGGCCAAACACAATGCCAGACACACTTGTCATAGGTGACTCCATAGTCAGACACACTGACGCCCCGCCACCAGATCGGCACGAAGAGGTCACAGTAAGCTGCCTATCGGGCACTGGAATCCACCACATAATGCAAGCACTCAGGTCACTCAACTGCAAGTACAAGCCTGACCCAGTCATTATCCATGCTGGTGTGAACGACCTGAGATGTACCTCCCTGGACTACATGGAAAGAGACATAGAGGATCCCTCTGATTATGTAGGCCAGGCAGGTGTGACCCTGACCTTCAGCAGTATCCTACCTTCACCAAGTATGATGCCACATAAACAGAGACAAGATGATCAGCTGTAATATTTTGCTTATACTATGGTGTCATTCAAAGGGGGTCCAATGTCTGTCTGCCTGGGATGACATGCTGGACAGGCCACGGTGATTTGCAAGGGACGGCTTGCACCTGTCACCCCTGGGCTTCCGGATTTCGGATGATGCCCTTGCCACCCCCATTGTGCCTTTTTATGCAAGATTCAGATTCTACACCTACCACCCTAGAACACAGTAAAGGAAAGACACTAAGGGTAATGCTGCTCAATGCCAGAGGTCTCAACCTCAAGCTGCACACACTGTATGCCCTTCTCAGTCTGTAGCATGTTGATGTCTGTGTTGTGCCTGAAACCTGGTTCACAGCTTCTAACAGCACCCTGGCACTATCGGGTGTTACCTCATATCATGCCCGCACCAGAATCCGGACAACACCAAGAAGGATGGTGGGTGTCCATATTCATCAAGGACACCCTCACCTCATGGTTGGTGGCAACACACGATGCATCGGAGACCATCCAGGTGCCAGTGACCGTAGGCAAGACTGCTCTGCAGTTTGTAGCATGTTACATGCCACCCTCTCAAACTCAGGTACCTCACACAGCTATCCTGCAAACACTGAAGGGGATAAATGTATCTCCAAACACCATCCTACTGGGTGATTCCAACTATCCACATATAGACTGGGATCACTAATCGCCACAACACTGTAACACAAAGGTTCCAAGAGTTCATACACTCAAATGCCATGGAACAACTGGTCCCAATCCCCACAAGTGGAGGCAACATACTAGAACTCATCATCACGAACATGGGGTCACACTGTTCAACACCAGAAGTATACCCATCATTGGTGAGATCAGATCATGGACTACTCTCAGTGGGAGTCCACATCCCACCCACACCCCAGATAGAAAAACAAACAGTGAAGAGCTTCTCAAATGCCGACTTCACATTTCTAAGGACTGGTGTGGTCTCTTTCAAGGCCCCCAAGCCAGCGGACACCATTACCCAACCCACTGTATCACTTAGAAATGCCTTCTACCAGCACCTCCAGGACTGCATGGATCAGGCAATCCCAAACAAAACAAAGACTCTTTGTACCACAGGCAAGCATCCAGCCTGGTGGACCCTAACCATAAACAAGCTCTGCAACACAAGGAAGGAGATACTACGAGATAGAGCGTAATCCGTAGGAGGGAAGACACCCCTGCACATTGTGAGTAAAACACTGGGTTCCCCCATACAATCATCCGAGGCAAGTTTTGAGAGTAAACCCACTCAGGACTCAAGGGACAATCATGAGGCCTTTTTTACCTATGTTTGAAACCTGGGAGGGAACTCCCAGATATGCTCAGAATTCGGAATGATGTAGATATCACTGCACCTACAGACATTGCCAACATACTGGCTGACAGGTTCAGTGCAGATTTCTCCCCCCCTCCCCCCAACTGGAGGAGTATCTACACCAGAGGATTGTAGCCCCCCAAACATCTCCAATGCTGGGGTGGGAACTGCTCTATCCAAGGCGGAAAACACTTTATCCATGGGACCAGATGGTGTCCCCAGTTGTGTGCTCTATGAACTCAATGAGTAATTATACCCACAGTTAGGGCAGCTGTTTAATCTTAGCCTCACCTCAGGATATGTGCCCAAGGAGTGGCATACGGCAATGGTGGACCCACTTCACAAAGGAGGTGCCTCCACCAACCCCGGAAACTACCATCCCATCAGCTTGACAAGCCTGTTCTGCTACGCTATGGAGAGGATCATAATGGGAATTATAAATGAAGACATAGGGGACCTGCAGACATTGGATCCAATCCAGTTTGGCTTTGTCAAGGGCAGATCATGCCTTTTAAACTTGGTTGACTTTTTCAAGACAGTCACCCAGGCCATTGATGTGGGCAAGGCAGTCCACACAGCCTACCTTGACCTGGCAAAGGCTTTCGACACAATACCTCACTCAGGTATCGTTGAAAACATCACCAGCTTAATTGTGAACCCATACATCACAGCATGGGTTGCAAACTGGCTAAGTGACAGAACACACAGGGTCAAAGTTGCTGGTGCCATGTCACACTCCAGAGCTGTCACAAGTGGTGTCCCACAGGGCTCAGTCCTGGGCCCACATTTGTTCAGCATCTACTTTTCAGAAGTACGAGCAAATACAGGAGGATTATGGCTGACAAAGTTTGAAGATGACTACAAACTGGGAAGCATAGTTGGAAACCCATCTGACACAGTCATCCTTCAGAAGGGTCTCATAGACACAGATAACTGGTGCCAGAGCCATGGCCTTACATTAAACACTAAACAATGCATAGCCATACCCTTCAGGAAGAACAAGGTTACCACTAGTTCCCATCTAGGTGGCAATCCTCTAAGCACAGAGGAGGTTATCAGGGACCTGGGAACCCAGGTTGACAGTAACCTTTTGTTTGACACTCACATTGCCAGGGTAGTTTGGAAGACCTTCTACATTGGCCACCTCATCATGCAGGGATTCACATCTAGATCAAGGGAGGTCATTGTTCCCCTGTACTCATCACTCATCAGACCAATGATTGCATACAATGCCCCATTCAGAATGCATCTGACCCAACACCTGCGGCAATTGGATGGGCCCACAAATTCCTCAACAGGAGGTGAAAGGGTCTCAAACATATTTCTTATGCTGCCCGACTGACGGAATTCCAGCTGTATTCAGTCACTTACCGTCTGCTCAGAGGTGACCTGTGCCTGACATACAAGGCTATGTCCATCCCAGAATTAATGAACATGCTTCACCTCAAGACCTCTACATCCATCAGGACTACAAGGGCAGGAGACTTAAACCTCAACACAGATATTAATAGGATGTGCTGGAGGGACAGATTCATCACCCAGAGAGTCCCTATGCTGTGGAACAACATCCTGGTACACGTGAGGCTGAGCACCTCACTGGCTTTGTTCAGGTGAGATCTTGACCAATGGATGGGAGATTGCAGGTGTACCCCAGGAATAACCTCAGTATCACTGCTTGACAGAGGCACAGCAAAATAATGGGCATATTATCCATCAAATTGAAGGGGTGGCAGAAGCCACAAAACTCTGGGCTAGGCTTATAAATGCCCTAGGGCAGATAGCCTAGTATGAACCTATGAACCTATGAACATAGGCCTGGGGCAGTTCCTGCTATTAGAACAGTGGTCTGCAGCAAGCTATATAGTAGTAGTCAGTTTTAGCCATTGGTTTTTGACCATGGCTATTCCATGTTGCTTCTTGTTGTGGTACAAACATGGGTGTGTGGTTATCCATGCCATTTATTGCTAGTCACCCTCATTTTTATCTTGTTCCATGTTTTTGCACATGTACATCACTGTATGAGGTGTGACCTGGTAGTGTCAGGGTGCTGATGTGGGCTTTGACCCTGTTTTCTATTACAGCACTGATATCTACATTCTCTATACTGTGTGTGTTTACACTGCATGCATCTTGATGTTTATACTTCTGGCATTGGGTAGCATTACATCTAGGTTCCTATCCCTTGTGGTACCCATGAGGTGGGTTTGTGTTTTTGTGGTTTATGATTGTTGAGGGTGGATGTTAGTTGGGGTCCTCAGGTGTGCATATGGTACATGATATTACATGACTTAACACATGGCATTCATGCCTCAGGTGGTGCTGCAGGGCCGCCTCTGTCAGATGCACATACTACACTCCTGTACATGTTTGGAAGCAGGTTGTGTCATGTTAGGCATCCCTGTTACTGTATGAGTGAGTCAGAGCGGGTATCAGTCCCAGTGTTCCTACTGACCAAGTGTATGTGCTATGCGTTGCCTCTTTGCCAAGGCCAGGGCATACTGGGCATGCCTCCTTCTGCCTACTGGGACAAGGTCAGGTTGTTCCTCCTCCGAGTCACCTCCTGCCTGTGGTGGCCTTGGCAATGGTGGGGGGATGTTTGGCCCAGCCCTGTGCTGGTCCTGCTGCAACTGTTTCAGAGGATCATATTATGTAGCATAGCACATATCATGATCATTTGGGTACATGTAGTTGGTGTGTACTGCAAGGCTCCACCAGATGTGTCCAGAACCGGAACCATGACTTGAGCAGCCCAAACACACGCTCTATGACATTACGTGTTTGTGCGTGTGCCTCATTATGGCGTTCCTGTTCAGGTGTGTGTGCATTTCTGATGGGTGTCATCAGCCACGGCTCAAGTGCATAACCTGCATCCCCCACTAGGTGTCCGTGTGGGAAGTCCCCATGGGAAATGATTGGTACAGCTGCGTCAGATGCCAGATATTGGAATCGTGGTAGCTCCCAGGGCAGCCAGCACACACATTCATTATTATGCCCTGGGCATCACACACGACCTGGCAGTTGCTGGAGGGGTATCCCTTGCGGTTAATGTAGGCTCTACCCCGCTCACCGGCTGGTGCTTTGATGCGTATGTGCGTGCAGTCTATTGCACCCAGCACCTCAGGGTAACCCGCTATTTGCTGGAAGAGACGCATATTGCTGGCCACAACCTCACAGTCATTAGGGACATATATATGATCACTGACATGTGCTGACATGGCATCCAGGAACTGGTGCAGTACTCTGGAGGCTGATGCCTGTGATATCCCCATCATATCACTAGTTGGTCTCTGGAAGGTACCTGTTGCTAGTATTCTTAGGCCAACACATACCTTGGTTTCCACTGGGATGGGTTCCCCTCTGTTGGTTCTGTGTGTGAGATGTGGCCTGCACAGCTCAACAATCTGCTGCAGAAGGTCTCTGTCCACTCTGTAGCGCTCTATCTCCAGCTCATGTAACCCATGGTAGGTGACCCTGGGCCTGTATACTCTTCTCTTTTGCCTCACTCTGGGTTGTCTGTCAGCATCTGCATTGTCACCACCCTCAGCAATTCGCCTATGCCTGATTATAATAGCTATGGCAGCCCCTAGCATTTCTGCTCTGAGTTCAGCTTTTTTCAGTTTTCAATTCTGATAGCTTAGTTTCTGGCAGTATCTCTTGTGAGAAACAGCCTGCACTGCTCTTTGCAGTGTTTTAAGTGCTGGGTTGGGCTTCTAGTCTGCCTGTGTAATTGCCTGCTTCTAATTGTTTCCACCAATTAACTCCAACAGTATCTTCTGGCAGTCTCCCTGTATTTTAGTTGTTTCCTGTTTCCTCTCTGTTTCCTGAGGAGGAGCAATGTGCACACCAGCTTAAACACGCTCACAGTCACTTAAATGCGCGCACACATCCCTACACGGTGTTACACGCACGCACACATCCTTAAACGGTGTGAGCTTGGCTGATTCATGCTAAAACGCCAAGACACTGCCTTACACACGCCCACGCAAATCGTTGTAAACGGTTTGCAACACGCTCCCACATGTTGAACCTGCCTTGCACGCGCGCACACGCACGTATTTCAAGAAACTTTGAGTGTAGGGATAGCGTATACCCTCAATTTCTTGACTTTCCTAGTGTTCTGTTGGGACACACCTCCCTCCCTGATGTCTGTCCGTCATCTGTTACCTTACATTGCCCTCCAATCTGGTACATTTATTACTATCCTTCCCCCCCCATGATGTCACCTACCTCTTACTCTGTTCCTCCCCCTTCTCTAACTCTTACACTACTCAGAAAGTGCTCATTACCTATGTGGCAGTGTGATTCAGTATTGTAACCTTCATTTACATAGGATTGCCTAGTAATGACTAGTTACATGTCTTACACGGAGCTTCCCTGACAACCACTAAACGGAGGCCATATTGTTTTTGGTCTGCAAGTCCCTCCATTGACAGTCCATGTAATACATAAATCCCACAACTGTGGGCTTATAAGCTTCGGTTTTTAGTTTCAGGTAGTGCACCCCGTTTGCTGGTGTGCTGCAGTTAAACCCAGAAATCCCGTGGAAAAAAAAAAAGTTATATAACTTATTTTTGCAACAGTTTTTCATGCCAATGGCCACATATTTGGCCATTGGCATGCTTAATGAAACATATGCACCCTTTATTTGGAGCTGACATAGCTCCGCTTTTATTTTGCAGAAATGTACTCAGTTGTCAGCTGAGTACATTTCTAGTTAACACTGTTACACGGACTGGTTTTGGCTTCGTGGATCGCTCAAATACCTCATTTGCATATCTTTAAGCTGCAAATGAGGTATTGAGCATTTCCACGCCCAGTCCGTGTAAGAGACGTGTTAGCTGTCTCTTACACGGAGATTTGGGCTGTTCCTTAATCAGGAGGCTTACACGGAGGCTTACACTACTCTTGAACTCCGTGTAAGCCTTCCTGAATCTGGCCCATTGTGTTCATGTCTCTGAACTGCTCAATAACATCTTGGTAAAATACTGAACTGGGCTTAGATAATAAATATTTGAAAGCAATTATTTTACTGGGGTAAAACCAGTGATATTACAACTTGACAAATTACTTTTGAACTTATTACAATGTATCCTGATCAGTATGTATTTACACAGACTGTTTGCTATTTATGCATTTCAATCTAGTAGGTATCCTGGACCCATTGTTTTCTTTAAATATGTTTTTTTTACAGATATTCATTACTAGACATTAATTTCATTTGTACTGAATTTTTCTGCATTTGTACATACAAAGACTGTAAAGTACATTTAGTCTAATCTTACAAATTTAATAACATTAACATTGAGCAAAATCTTGGAAAATGTTTATGTCTCTTTAGAAATATCTAGTGGAACTGGCACCGAATGCATATGTCATGTTATTTTAAACTACATACTCAGCAATTAAAAATATTCATGCTTTTTTATACCAACATTGTTTTGTCAAAAACATATTGAAATGACCATTCTTGCTATTAGAAACATGTATGCATTTTGCATATCTTTATTCTCTCTTGTATAGCTTTAATAAAGCAATTTTAAATCATCTCTTGTTTTTTAAACCATCTCTTGTATAGCTTTACAATTTAACAGGTTGTAAATACAGCTATTAACAACTTGTAAAATATCTTGTCCTGTTAGGTTTAATCCAGTTTACCAGTATTTTTAATACACTAATACCTGTTACCCTTATTGTTTATTTTTTCTGTAGCTTTATTTCAGACCCTTGTGCAGTACTGCTTATACAGTCAGTGTAAAACTGAGAAAGTACCCCTCCCCCTGTAGTACTTCAGCACTGTTTACCTGCCCTATGCTGTGAGAATAGAATGCATGTCAGCCCAACACTTTGGTTATACATTTATTTTATTAGGTTACTAAATAAAGCTTTCACTGTATATTACCTCTAGTAGGTATTTACACCCTCCTGCACAATTGATTTGAACTGTATATATACTATAGCCCATTTGCTGGCTGTACTTGATGCAACTGAGGTTTTTTTTGTCCTTTTAACATTTACTTGCAAACAGATTATAAGTGAAATCTATGCACAATTGTGACATTTTATGACAATTACTAAATAGTGTTGCCTGTAAACATTTTAACAATTATGTTTTAATAACAATGATGCTTTAGAAAAACTCAAGCTACTTATCTGGCAATCAGTCTTGTTGTTTATCTGATCTTTCCAACATTTCCTGTAACTATTCATTCAGTCTAGGAAGGTCTGAGTTCACATTTTTGTCAGTTGAGCTAATTTATTTCCTTTATCCTGCCTGTTGAATAGTTTCCTGTAATATTGTATGGTCTTTCTGACATTTTTTAGTAAGCTGTTCTGCTGAATTTGAAACTCCTATGCCCTTTTGAAAAGATGTGTGTATAACTTGTTTAAGCTTCCTGAACTCATTGTGTCTGTCTTTTAGAAGTTTATTACATTTCTTTGTAACAAAATGTACAAGAGTTTCTATCAGTAACTGATTTGACTGTTGTTGCAACTCTGAAATAAACATTTTACATCTGGTGACAGAACATAACTGTCTAACATTTGAATATAATGTCAACATATTAACTTTTCTTGGTTCTTTACCTTTACAATTTTCGTCTGTACAGTCTAACCTTTGGATAATGTCATGCACTGTATTTTATGACATTGTACACACAATAAACATTTTTATACCACACATGATTTTATTTCAGATACCAGTCAAATATTATAATCCATTTGCATAATGCCTTACTATCAAATTGCAATCCATTTGCATAATGCCTTACTATTAACTTGACCTAATAAGGTTTTACATTTGCTAATATGCTGTATATACATTTATTCTGTTATTATTATTACCTCTATGGCATTCATACTGTATGTAACACAGAATAATTTTCTTACCGGTCAACAGACAGGCAGATGGCCAAGCTGCTTTACTGTAGATGGTTGAAAAGTTTCTGTAGTCACTTGTGAAGTTGGTACAGCAAAACTGGCAGATTCAGTCTTACAACTTCGTCTTGTACCTTTTCTGGAGAATTTATGGAACTGCTCCACCTTCCTGCAATGTAGTCTCACCGGATTTAGACGTCTATTAAACTGTATTGCTACAAACTGTTGAAAACTGTAGAAATCTGAAGTACTTCACATAAACGTTACTGTGTTTTTACAGGAGTGACATTACCCATTCACTCCCCCTGTTTTTGGATACAGGCTAGGAACGTTGTCAAAGGATCACCATTGAAAAATTATATGGAGCTGCTTACTGCTTGGTGTGATGGATTTGAAGTGTTCTTAAGACACTCAGTCTTGCTGGCTGGATTCTGCTAAAATTCAAAGTCTGGTTATATTTGCATTCACAGTCTGTTGCATACAGAAACTTGCAGAATATACACTGATGAGAGAATATACTTTGCAGCATCAACTTTAGAGAGCAGTAACAAATAACTTTTTATAATAAACCAAACGGAACAATGTTGCAGCTTAAAAGTACTGTTCCAACTTTACTTCTCATATAGTAGAGATGATGTGAGAGATATAACATTTACCTTAGGACAAATGAGTCCCTACCATACCTCTAACATAACTGGATTTATACAGCTCTTTATATACAGTTTTAGTCCTCTTGGTATTCTATTTTGGAGAATTGCTTATCCTGTAGAAACAATACTAAGCTTCCTTGTTTAACAATGTCTTGTAAGAGACCAGCTTTTCTGACAGTGTGAATATCCTATAACAGTGTCCTGTTGTTCATGCAAAAAAACATATTTTTGAGGAAACACATTGTTCTGTATTCTATTTGGATCTGTGTATAAAAACATCTGTTCTTGTGCCAATGCTGATAAGCATATCCTGTTTTCCATGCAGAAAAACATATTTTTTGAAGAAACACATTGTTCTGACAGTGTGAACATCCTGTATTTTATTTAGATCTTTGTATAAGAACATCTGTTCTTGTGCCATATCCTGTTTTCCATGCAGAAAAACATATGTTTGAGGAAACACATTGCCACAGTGTCATTGTCCATTCTTTAAAAGCAGATTTTGTATTTTTTGCTCTTGCATACATCCTGTTTTTAAGTCTGTAAGGGAAAAATGTCCATTCTTTAAAAGCAGATTTTGTATTTTTGCTCTTGCATACATCCTGTCTTTAAGTCTGTAAGGGAAAAATGTCCATTCAGCAGATTCCTTTTCCAAGCCATGGTAATTTAGTATGGATGCTGATTACATATTACTAAACTCTATTTCTACATTTAAGCAAGCTTTATCTTATACCTTATTTATGTTGCATAATTGCAGCAAAATTACTTTCAACCTTAGTATATTGTTGAGCACACTCTAACAAAGACGTAAGAGTATTTTTGTTCAGAGTATACCTCACCCAAGAATGTATTTACTAACTTAACTTTTACAGCAATAATCCTGAGAATGCAGTATTAGTTGCAAGTTTGTGTAGCAAGTGTATTGATAACTTATAGTTAGATGCTGGGAGATTTTTAAACAAAAGGTCTGGAAATGTTGCTCATTTCATTAGATTAGGAAGAAAATTTCAGGCTGAAGGGATAACTTTTAAAAAGACATTTTGTAGTTGTTGCTACATAAACACAAGTCTGTTATAAGTAAGAGCACCACCCTTGTGTGACCCATGTGGTTACTGATTTGTTTCTGTTGTGGTTAGCCTGTGTGCTAGTGGACAAGAGTACTCTGTCTGTAGTAGTTTAAATATTAAGGAGACAAACAGAGGAGTTGCTTGGTACTGGCTGACAGTTTTTTTCCAAGTGATAGTGTCCATTCTGGAGAGAGAATGAAGCAACATATTAAAAAAACAGGCAGAGCTTAAAACCAATACTATAATGAAGAACACATGTTCACCAAATGGATATTCATTTATAAGAAGTGCCCCGTAGCAAGGCTGTGGCTTCACAGTACATACTA
The DNA here is from genome assembly GCF_019279795.1 of Protopterus annectens. NCBI lineage: Eukaryota > Metazoa > Chordata > Ceratodontiformes > Protopteridae > Protopterus > Protopterus annectens. Next base: position 1,368,071,049 of record NC_056732.1, on the reverse strand, counting down.
AGCTTCAGTGTATCTGTGAAGCAAAAAAAAAAATGTCCATCTTGTTTAAACTCACTAAACATGACTGTGAAAAGCGTGCACTACATTAAATACATAACTAAATAAAAAGAAGAAACAAGAAAACTCAAATAACAAAAGTCATTGTAGCAACAGTTACAAAAAGATGCCATTTCAGTTTCCCCTCTCTCTCCAAAGTTCTTAAGAAGTCATGTTTAGCTAGCATGAAAAAAAATAAATTAATATCACCAAGCTAATGAAAATAACTGCAGCAATAATTAAGTGTGTGTGTGTGTGTGTGTGTGTGTGTGTGTGTGTGTGTGTGTGTGTGTGTAAAATAGCATTGAATATTTACATAACATATATTTTGGATGGAAAATATGTTCTTGAACAACAATTGCATATCCTACTGCAACATGGATTCATTAGATGGCATAGCAATTTTACATAAAAATTATAAAAATATGTATATACTGCTTATAAAACAAATGCAAAACAACTTAACAGTCGGCCTATTTTTGAATTGCAGTAATGCCCTCCAGAGTGGATGTTACACAGAAATAATGGACCATCCATAGATGTGGAGGCCCTCAGCTGTTATATTGGGCATCACAACACCCCTGCATAGCCTGTTATCTCTCCTCCCTGTGTTCAGATAGGTTTTCTTCACTTGGCACAGTTTCCTCCCTCATTCCAGGCATGCAGTAGGTAGACTGGAAACTCCAAATTGCCATAGGTGTGAGCGGGCATGCTAGTGAGTGGTTTGAAAGAACAACCACAGCAGGACTAGTGACCCAGCAGTGTAAACCTTCACTCTAGATGATTGTCACTGTTGACGTGACACCCCAACCTCATGTGAAAAAAGTGAAAAGGGGTTGTGGATGGCTGGATGGATCCAAGAGCTGAGTGCTAGGAAGATGGCTTGTTATAACATAAGGAGAGATGTTTGAAAACATTTACTTATGATTGAATTGGCTTATTTAAAAAAAAAAAAATTAAAGAAAGGATTTTGTTAGTCCAGATGAAAAAAATATTTATAAGCTGTTGTTGTGATATTTCAGTGTTAATCTGGATGTTTAAAGAAAAAAATATAATTAATTAATTCTGGGGCTCGTAGATGCATAGTTGCTATCCTAATGGGAATGAGAATTATTTTTGTTTTTAGCCATTGGCAAGCAATCATGAAAGTTTATTTTGTAATAGATTTTTGACTTGAGAATGGGGGAGTCTAGTATATGTATATTGCCTACACATATAGTTATTCACTTGTGGGAGATCAGTTGCTGATTGATTAATTTTATTCATATGTTATCCAGTAAACCCAGTTAGGCATAAGCCTTTTTCTAGGGGAGATCTGAGATTAGGGTCTGGTTAAGTGAATTACTCAGAGCCACACAGGAGCAGTGCCAGAACATGGTGAAATGGGGACCTAGGCAGGGTAATACACAGCACCCACGTCATAACAGTATCCAATTACTGTTCTGTCACTCCCCATTTACCATAAAAACTATTCAATTACCATTAAAAAACATTGTTCAAAAATATTAATGTGCATACAACTTTCTACTTTGCTTTAACATTGATCACAGAGATTTTTATTTAATTTAAAACTTATTTAAAATTTATAGCAAAAGCATTGACGGGCATTTGTTAAATAAACCCCGGGATTCATGAACCTTGCGCCAGGCGCACACATGGCGTAGGCGCCACAACGCCAGACATGGCCGCCGAGCGATTCAGGTACGATCCAATTCCACGTGCACTACCGGCGTGCGCCTGAGTGCGCCGCCTGGCGAGGTATGTTAAACACCCCATGTGCAGTGTTGCACCATGCAAATGAAGGCATGTAGCGATTCACGAGAGTGGCGAGGCGTATAAGGGCACGGCAATGTAAACAAAAAAAACGGTTTACATATATCCAAACATGACATAGAGTAACGGAAGGCTGTCAACGTCAGGTATCATACTGGTGCAATATGCCAATGGCGAAAGACACCGAGAATGTCAAGAAAACATGCAGAAAATGTAAATAATGACATAAATGGTATGTACGCAGAAACCACAGCAGAACCCCAGGACATGTCCGCGGAGGGTGCGAAACAATGAAATAATATGACAATGTCATAAAAGAGCAGTATAATACACATCAGCTTCACAGCCACAATACACCATAGTATGCATGGAAAGCCACAACCACAGCTCAAGGGTTGCCAAGGAGTGGCGGCAGTGTCCGGCGCCGTAACCATGTATTAGTAGTCAATGCCATGCAAATGAGGCAGATAATACTGAATCGCAAAACCCCCGCCGGCGTAAGGCTGCACCAAACGGCTCAGCGGTAATACACCGAGGAGTGGCCTAGAGGGAGTACATGTCAATCGCAGAGGGGTGTGCCACTGTAGGAGGAAGCACATTGGAGCCCAGCAAACATGGGCTGTACAATGCACATCACAGCAGCAGGACCGGTGTGTGAGGAAATAGATGCAGTGAGAGTACACAATGCGCGCACAGATGCATGTGCACGAGGATGACTACGTTCCCCCAACCCAGTCATGTGACGGCCGCCCTGTCAACAACCACGGATACAGGAAGGTGATGCGGAGAATATGAGGAAATGCGGAAGCAG
>NC_056732.1:1368049402-1368067929 GCF_019279795.1 Protopterus annectens | reverse complement strand
TGTGGACTGTGAACACCATTACCGTGCATCATTCCAAAAGTATGTAATCTGTATAGAGGCTGCATCTGGACAGAGTGTTTAAGTGAGTGGTGACTTCATATGTCAGCTTGTGTATGACACAGCAGGGATACTGTCCAGTACCATTGCCACTGTACTTTGGACTTTGGTAATGAAATGTTTTAACTAGAGTGTATGTGAATCATCAGGTTTTACATTCTTCAGGTCTGGAAATGTGGCCCTTGTATAACGACAGGGTGGTGAAATCCGAATTCAAACTGTCTGACAAGAAATTGGTAATGTCAGTCAGATAAGTGTACTTTGTGACCATTTACATTAACTGTGACCCGATCTGAGATTTCCCCTGTAGATTATAAACAACACTAAAGAAAGCTTTAGTTTTGTCTTTGGAATCCTTGCCATTTGTATTTTGAAGCTTGCCTTGTATGTTTAATGAGGGCTTGTATTTTCCCAATTATACTGACCAGAGAGGTTATCCCTTCTTGGTATGTAACTTAGTAGGCAGTTCAAGGATTGATAGGGAGACTTGGCTAAAGGAGGCATTTAGGAGAGGTTAATATCATAAAGAGAAAATAAGTTTATCACTAAGTAAGCACTTACATAGAACATAAGTTTATCGCTAAGTAAGCATTTACATAGAAACCCATGCATGTGCGGGGTCTAGGTTGGTACACAAGTTTGCTATAAGAGACGCCAGCTGAGTACGTGTACAAGCTCCACGTGGGTGGCGCAGTAACATATAACCAAAGGGCAACAGTACCTATAACTAGGCTCAAATAAGGGAAAAAAAAATAATACAGGTCACAAGAAAAGAAGGCACTACATTAAGCAAATAGAACATAGCTAGTTTACAGATAAAGGCGCTAAACAGCAGAGGTGCCCGAAAAACAGACGGCGGACCTAACAGTTATAATGCTACAATTAATTTGGGCAGACCCTTTTTGAAAAGAAAAAAATAGGCAGCAGGTTAACAACAACATTCAATAAGCCCAAGTATAAGATAAGCAACACGTAGATATCATAACACACAGAACCATTGCAGTTTTTGTAATAACCTCACTGTGGTGAGGAATAATTTCAGTTTGCAGAACTAGCGTTTAAAGCGTGGAGTAAGTAAGTAATTGCATGTACTCCACTAGAAATACAGTCGCTTAATACATGTATTCAAGGCAACAGCAAACATCCACAAAATACAAACTAAAGACTCCACTGAGTGCACCTACCAAAGTTAGTAAGCCGGGGCAAGAGCGGACAGCAGCCAGGGGCTTGCAAGGGAAGGAAGAAGTTAAAGGAGTGGCGAAATTACAAGGTGGGGTATAAATAAACTCCCAGAGGAAGAGGGGTGGGAAAGAAGGAGAGAAGGAGAGTCGCAGGAGAGGGTGGGTGGGGCTAGTGGAAGGGAAAAGAAGGGATTATTTAGGAGAGTTAAAAGTTGTACTCAGGAAGACAAAGGTGGATATAAATAACACAGGTGGGAGAGATGAAAAAACGGAAATAGAACAGGAGAAGCGTAACAAAGGTAAAGAGATAGGCAAACAACTGAAGGAGAGATAGGAAAGTAGACAATCAGTAAAGGAAGGTGAGTATGGAAGATAGTTGTGAGATTGAAGGAATACAGACTAGGTACACTAGAGAAAGACAGTAGATTGGAGGAAGGCAGTATAAGAGTATAAGCAGAGAGTATAGAATGGAGAAGGAGCAGGTCCAAGTATAGAAGTAACAAAAAGGCAAGTATGGGGATAAGAACAGAACAATATGAAGGGAGATAGGCAGTAGGTCAGGTAGGATAAGGCAGATGGTGAGTGTGGAAATAGTAAAGGAGAAGCAGAGGTAGAGAAACAAAGCTAAGAAAAAGCAGAAGAGGAGAGTGCCACCTAGCAGATAGCACAGGTACAGTAGAGGGAGAGTGGGGAAACTACTGAAGGTAAATAGAGAAAGTACAAAGGACTGAGAACGGTGAGCAGGGAAAAGGAGTTGGGGCAAAGGGGTAGTGAAAAAAAAAAAAACAAGAAGTAACTGCTGCTTCAAGAGATCAGGTAACACGAAAAAGTCAAAATGTTAAACACAGAGACCTGATCTCACCACGATGTAGTCAAATAACAAGCTGAATTGCAAGTAATAATCCAAAAAACGATCAGTAGCCGTGATGGTAGTATAAGAATCTTCTTTAATGTAAACACATTGGGTAAAGAGTGGGGAAACTACTGAAGGTAAATAGAGAAAGTACAAAGGACTGAGAACGGTGAGCAGGGAAAAGGAGTTGGGGCAAAGGGGTAGTGGAGAGACTAAGAAGGTAAGGTACTGGCTGCTAGCGATACAGGCTCAGGCAAACTAAAGACCTTGGTCGGAGTATCAGACAGGAAGCCTTTCACAGCAAAGGGACAATGCCCATAACCTACTTTATTTTTCTTGATAGAGGGTACAAGGTAAGACCAGCTCTTTCAGTCACAGGAGGAAAGGATAGGTTCTTGACACACCAAAAGGAATTTGGCGGGGGCAGGAGTCTGTAGAGTAGAGCTAGGTATTTATTTTTCTTGATAGAGGGTACAAGGTAAGACCAGCTCTTTCAGTCACAGGAGGAAAGGATAGGTTCTTGACACACCAAAAGGAATTTGGCGGGTTCAGGAGTCTGTAGAGTAGAGCTAGGTATTTATTTATTTTTCTTGATAGAGGGTACATTTAATAACTTAATTTAATAACTGTTTCTTATTATCGCTAGATAAAGGTTCACCATTAATCTTTATTCACCATGGAAGACAGACTTACATTAATAAAAATTATTATTTTGCCCAAGATTTTATTTTACATACAATCATTGATTTTACCTCCTCCTAAGAAATTCTTTAAACAAATAGATTCCCTGTTACTAACTTTTCTATGTTTCCCAAAGAAACCAAGAATAGCCTATAAATGGCATGTTAGAGCCTGGGACAGTAATGGGATTGGCTTTCCCAACATAGAATTATATTCCAAATCTGTTATTATTAACATAATACTACACTGGATTCCATCCATATACACCTCTAGTTGGAAACAACCACATGAAATACATATAACTTCCTGTGAGAACTCAGAAACCCAGTTTAAGGAAACCTTTGAAATTAACAAAATATTTTGGATACTCCGTGAATATTGTTTATATAATAAGAAATTTAGCCACTTCTCACATGGTATAAACCAAATATTTTACATTTTCAAAAATATAATCGACAACAATTATAGTCTAAAAACACCTTTTTCATTACATTTCCCATAGCTTATACACCAGATTGCCTGGATACCTTCAATATCAATAAGATGTGAAATCTTAAAGAGAATAATCTAAAGTTTTGGCACCAGTTTGTAGACAAGAAGAACATCCAACCAATGAACTTTCTCTTAGCCAGATATAATGTCTGTCAAGATAACTGTCTCTGTATTCAATCTTTAAGACAGTTTGTTGAAAATAAAGTGAGAGTGTCAATAAATCTGGAATCTTGCACATTTTTTTTTTGCAGATGATTGCTTTATGTTAATAGAAATGCCCACAATAGATATCCCTTTGTTTTTAAGAGATGTAATGAAGTTTTTTGAGTGGTTAAAAATAAATCTCACCAAAACTGAATTACCTCCTACAAATAAGCTCACAGTGGACCATAGCAATAGTACTTAGCCTCCCCAATACAAAGCTATGTAGACATTCTTGTGGCATCAGAGTACTTGCAAATGGTAACCTTAAATACCAGAACCCTATGGAATAAGTTATCTAAGTCAGTTCACATATGGAGAAGACTTTGCCTTTCTGATGGGGCTGAATCTGTGCTTTATAAATGATGTTTTGCCACAAAATACCATATGAATTGAGGCATTTACCAGTACATTTTAGTTGCAAATAGCTTAAGAAAATTAGAAAGGTAATGATCCAGTTTGTATGTGAAGAGACAGCAACTTCCAAACAATGCTCTGTTGTTCCCCTGAAATGTGGGGGGAGCTGGTTTCCCAGATGTCTGCTGCTTAGCAGATATCACACCATCTGTGTCATATCTTTGGGAACTGGAGGCTGGCAGTACCTTATGGTCCAGTTTGGAGGATAAAATTCTGAATGGCAGTACACACATAATTTTGAATTGCAATGAGAAAACATTGCCATCCCACATGGCATATATTAGGTGCTGCTCATATGGCCCTGTAGAAATTATGTTCTTATAACCCATCACTGAATATCTGGCATCATCAGGCCCCGATATGTGGCAAGCCTTTCTTGAAAATAGATGGGAAGTCCATCCACAGGAAATCTTGGGAAATCAATGGCATGAAAAGCATAGGGCAGTTATTGGATAATAATGGAGATTCAGTTGCTGGTTTTGTAGCCTACTAATTTATGCAACACAATTATGATCTCCCATCCTCAGACCTCTGGAAATAACTTCAACTGTGTGCATGAGGGAGATATTGCTATATCTTAAAAAGTATTAACTAACATGTTACCTGTCAAGACTTATTATCCAAATTTGAGGAGTTCTGATCTTTACATGCTTTTATCCCAATCATACATTGTGAAATGCTGCAGGATGGTGCAAGAGCACTCTACTAGATCTCGTGGTGATCCTAGCCACAATTATTTATCTGAACAATATTACAATTTATGGTTGCTTTCTAAAATGTCTAGGATCCTGCCAACCCTACTAAAGCTAGTATATAAGAGGTATTGGACCCCAGCAAGACTACTAAAGAAAGGGTATTACAAATCAGGGTTTTTTCACTGTTGTTAGGGGGTTACAGCAGACCAATAGCCATCCTATCTCCTCTCTCTAAAATCCTAGAAAAGTATGTCCACTCCCAAATTCTTAAATACCCAATACAAGAAAACCTTTTAAGTTCCCACTCAACACAGTTTCTGACCTATCCACAACACTGCTACTGCTCTCCTATCTTTTACTCACACAGTTGCTGAGGCCATAGATAAAAAACAACTTGTATCTTGTCTCTTCCTTGACCTATCCAAAGCATTTGATAGTGTCACTTTACAAACTACTAAAAAAACTAACTGAACTTAACCTCTCTTCTTCCACTGTGCAGTGGTTCTCCAGCTACTGCTATAATAGACTTCAGTCTGAACAATGGCTCACCTCCTGCTCACCTTTCTTACCTATAAGAACAGGGGTCCCCCATGGCTCTGTTCTAGGCCCCCTACTATTTAATATCTTCACCAACAATCTCCACTCTTCTTGCTACCACTCTACCATTGTCCAAGATGCAGATGACGCAACCCTCATCACAACCGCCAATAATATATCTAATCTTCTTTCCCTTACACAGAACACCTTCTACTCCATCAAAAAATGGGTTAACGAAAACCAGCTAATTCTAAAGTCTAAGAAAACTTAACTCTTACTCTTCTGACCTAACTCACTCTCACACCATAAATCCTGCTTCTCTATCCACTCACTTGGCAACACCATCATCAAAGCGGACCCTCATACTAAACTCCTTGGCACCATTATCGATGATTAGCTTACATTTGCCCAGCACATTCATCTGTGTATCAAAAAGACACACCAAAAACTAGGGTTATTGTACCACAATAAAAAATATCTTGCTCCTGAGGCCAAACTATCCCTAGCTAGAGCATTCCTACTACCACGCCTTCTCTACGCTTCACCCATCCTCTCTAACCTACAGTCCTCACTAATCTCACAACTTGAACAAACTTACAATAAAATCACTAGATTAGCAACTAATCAGCCCTAGAAAACCCACCATTGCACAGATTTAAAACAACTACCATGGCCAGAACTCCTCCACCAATTTCTCATATCACAACTCCAAATCACCCACTCCATCCTATACAAACCTACTGCCTGTCCCTTCATCTCTTCTCTTGTATCTTTCTACACTCCCCACCAGACCTCTCAGAAGCTCTGATCAAAAACTCCTTGTCATACATAAAGCAAACAGAAACACAGGTAAACACCTCTATAACCATAATGTGTCCCTAGCCTGGAACAAACTCCCTGGTCATATCAGAAACACCCCAAACACTACTCAATTCAAAAAGCAATTAAAACAACTCCGCTTAAAGTCATGGATCTGCCCTTGGCACGGACCTAATTAAACCCTCTCACCCTTTCCAAGCCAACCTCACATCTCTCCCCAAACACCTCACTTACACATCCCCACTATCATTCTTTTCTTTCCCCTTATCTCCCTTTATAAACATCCTTTATCATATTAATTCATGACGCATCCCATTATCCACTTCTATTGTTTGGTTGTTTTTCTAAAGTAATTTCTCCCTATACTACACAGTAACCTATCTCTACCTTGCAGTTATTTCCTATATTACATCTGACAATAAGACATCTCAGTTTCCACTACTTCTCTCATCAACATAATTTCCTGCTCTACCTATAGTACCCTTGTTTACTATTCAAATTTCATCTTGTTTAATACTCTTGTATTATACTCTTGTTTACTGTCCCATTTCCTTCTTGTTCACTAAAACTTCTAACTTGTCTTCAACTTTCTCCACCCCATACCTATACTGACCTAGACTTAGTTATAAATATCTATTGTAAACTATCTATGATGTCACTTTTCTGAACAAGTATAATTTTTTTTGTTTTTCTTTTTCACTAAAAAGCTATTTTAGTTTCTCAATCGCATTGTACTACTGTAATTTTGTTATTGCATCTTTTTCACTATGTACCGTTATGTAAAATTCTAAATGTAAGTTATTATTACTCTGTATGTTTAAGAACATTATTTTATCACTGGAGCTTTTCTCCTCAGGTCAACACTGAAAATGGCTTCTGGCTCAGCTGGACTAACCTGGTTAACAAATGTCAAATAAGTAAATAAATAAATAAATAAATAAATATTTCGGGAATGTAAGCAGGCTAAACCACTCTGGAATTATATAGTAGTAAGAGCCTCTCTTATATTACATGTAAGTCTCACAGTCTTGACTCAGACTTGTATATTAGTTATTACCCCCTTCCAAAAGTGGGCTTAGTCCAGAATCAGAAATTTTGGATACTCTACTTATCAGTTGTACTGCAGCTGTATAAAACACTGTGCTTGTCTTCACTACAACCACTATCCTTACAGGAGTTGCAGAGTTTTATTAAAATGCATGCTAGCCTGGGGGTATTGAAACTGTAACCAGGGATGCAAAATACACATATGAGGATGGATAATAATATAAGAAGGATATGGAGAGCCATTGTTCCCCTCTTGTAGTCAACTACATGGCTTTATATGTGTTCCTTTACACCACATTTCTGTTGCTGGTTCTTTGAATACATAAATGTGCAGAGTGCATCAATTGCAACTCTGTTGCAAATTGCTGTGTTAATGCCTGGTGATGAATAAATGAACCTGTACCTTGGAAACCCTAATGGTTATGCTAATGTTGACGTTATGTTGTTATGTGCTCTTGATTGTGTTGCTAAAATGTTTTTGCAATAATCAAAACAAAAAAAAAACATATTAACAGAGATCTGGGATCACTGTACTACTTTGTGTCTGCTGCCCACAGATGACACCAGTGGGACCAGCTGGTACTATAATGATGCTGCCTTCTTGAACTGTTTACAGTTAGGAGGGGGACCAATTTGCCCATGTAATCCATGCAATAAGTACAAAACAGTCGTTGTTGTTGTGTCTTTCGGCTTTTCCGGGTTAGGGGTCACCACAGCGGAACTCCAGTCCGCTAATGATTGGCAGTAGATTTTTACGTGCCGAGTTGCCGGCCCTGACGCACAACCTTCAACAAAGGTACGACTATTCATGCATGTCTCCAGACAGAAGATGCTCTAGCTGAGAATCGAACAGGACAACGTCTTACTGTGAGGCGACAATACTACCGCAGCACCACCACCGCAGTACAAGTACAAAACATCAGTATCAGACACATATCCATGCATTACACACACACACACACACACACACACACACACACACACACACACACACACACACACACACACCTAAAATACTAAACCTATCATCTTACCTAACTCTTACCAAACTCTAACCCTAACTTGCAAACACACACACACACTTCCCTGAATTTGTAGCAACTCTCTTAAACAACACCAAAGTCAACAATCCCAAGATTTGATAAAATATATATTTTGACATAAGCACACCAATAAATTTAGATTGTCTATGAAAACAATAAAACAATGTTTAACAGGCAACTCTGTAACTTTATGTAAGTATATAAGTCTACACACACACACACACACACACACACACACATACATATATATAATACGGGTCTATATCAGATAATCTAACTTCTAAAAGTTCGAACACCATATGGTCGAGACCATGGGCCGGATTTATGAAAGCTTGCATGGAGTGCAAGAGGAGTGTAGGAGCTCACACCGGCAATATGTCTGCCGTGTGATCCAGGTACAGTTGGCAGGGGCGTGCACGAGATCTGCTAAAGCTACTCTTGCATGGACAGCATCATGGTATGCAAATTACCTCATTTGCTGGTGAAAGCCATGCAAATGAGGTAAATTTGTGATCCAAGAAACACTAACCTATCCGTGGAAGATTAGTGTTAGCTGCAGAAATGTATTCCATTGGTAACGGAGTACATTTCTGCAAATAGCTAAACAGAGCTATGACAGCTCCAATGAAGGATGCATACAGTTGAGGAAGCATGCCAATGGCCAAATATAAGGCCATTGGCATTTTAAAATGCTTAAAAATATAAAAATGTAACTTTTTCCCCCCGATCTCCAATGTTTATGCATAGCGCAGCACCACGCAAACTTGTGGCACTTATAAAAACAAGAAAATAATTTAAAAAAAGCCAGAAATAGGCATTTTCACTAAAAAGCTTATTCTGCCATGCAGGTGAATGGCAGGCTGAAGACAACATCGCCACTGAGTAATGGTTGCTAAGGGGAGAAGCTCAGTGTGAGAGATGTAACCATGCATTACTAGGTAATCCTATGCAAATGAGGATAAAGATAGTGAATCCCAATTTTCCCCAGCATGTGAGGCATGTCCCAAGAGTGTAAGAGTAGGAGTAGGTGAGTAGAAGAGTAGAATATAGGTGACATCATGAGAGGGTGTGTCAGACAGGCTGTAAGCTAATTGGAGCACAGTGGCTTATGTTTGCTTTGAGTTGCTCAGGATTGCAAGAGGCGTGCCTACAGTTGTCCTGTTTGAAAACCTCAAACCAAAGGTGCACACTGTTAAAAGATAGGAAACGCCTTGCAAACATGCAAACAGCGTGTGCATGCGTGTGCTCGCGTTTGCACTTGTTTGCGTGGCGCTTCCCCCTGTGCAGAAACAGAAAGGCAAAAGGAAGGAAAAGAAGTAGTAGGAAGTTAACCAAGGAGAACTAGCAGAGATGCCAGGTGAAATATATCAGAATCAGCCAACTACACAGGCAGTAGAATAGCCCAGCCCAGCACTTTAAACTCTGCAAACACCATTCCTCCCTGTTTTTTTCTCAAGAACTCTGCAACACTGCAGTATACAAAGAGGGAAAGCTTAAAAAGCTTAAGTCAGACAAAATGTTAGGGGCTGCTCTTGCTATCATAAACCAACATGTGCAAGGTGCTGAGGGTGGTGATGTTGTGAATGCTGCTGAGCAACCCACAGGGAGGAGACGGAGAAGAGTGTACAGACCCAGGGTAACCTACCAGGGACTACATGAGCTGGAGATAGTGGAGCACTATAGGGTGGACAGAGACCTCCTACAGCAAATTGTTAAGATTTTGCCGGCCATGCCTCACACACAGAACCAACAGAGGGGAACCCATCCCAGAGTGGATACCAAGGTATGTGTAGGCCTAAGAATACTAGCTACAGGTACCTTCCAAAGACCAACTGGTGATATGATGGGGATTTCACAGGCATCAGCATCCAGGGTACTCCACCAGTTCCTGGATGCCATGTCAGCACATGTCGGTGACTAAGTATATTTCCCCAATTCCCGTGAGGCATTGGCCAGCAGTATGCATCTTTTCGACCAAATTGCAGAATACCCTGAGGTAGTGGGTACAATAGACTGCATGCACATATGCATCAAAGTACCACTTGGTGAGTGGGGTAGGGTCTACATCAACCACAAGGGCTTCCCCTCCATCAACTGCCAGTTTGTGTGCGATGCCCTGGGCATAATAATGAATGTGTGTGCTAGATGCCCTGGAAGCTATCACGATTCCCACATTTGGCATCTGACCCAGCTGTACCAGAGATTTGCCAATGGGGACATCACTGAGGGTCACCTAGTGGGGGATGCTGGATATGCACTGGAGCCGTGGCTGATGACACCCATCAGAAATGCACACACACCTGAACAAGAACTCCATAATGAAGCACATGCACAAACAAGAAACATAATTGAGTGTGTGTTTGGAATGCTCAAGTCATAGTTCCGGTGCCTGGATTCATCTGGTGGAGCCTTGCAGTACTCACCAACTACATGTACCCAAATTGTTATGGAATGTGCCATGCTACACAATATGATCCTGCAGAAACAGCTGCAGCAGGAACAGCATGGGGCAGGGCCAAACAGCCTCCTACCATTGCCAAGGCCTGCACAGGCACAGCGTGACTCGGAGGAGGAACAACCTGAGCCTGCCCCAGTAGGCAGAAGAAGGCATGCCCAGTATGCCCTGGCCTTGGCAAAGAGGCAATGCATAGCACATACACTGACTCAGTAGGAACCCTGGAAATTACACCTCTTTCTGACCCGCACATACAGTAAAAGGGATGCCTAACTTGACACTACCTGTTTTTAAACATGTATAGGGAGTGTACTATGTGCATCTGACATAGGCAGCCTTGCAGCACCACCTGAGGCATGAGTGCCCTATTTTAATCAATATAAAGCACTGCTAAGCACATTTTACCAGTACTGAGAATATTTAAATACAACTGCGCGTAGCTGCGCACTGTACTAACCAGCGCAAAGTCGGGCAATGTCGTGCAAAGTTGGGCAACATTGGGCAAAGTCGAGCAAAGTCGGGTAAACACGCTCACACCTGCTATACTGTTCCTTAACCAGTCATGTCTGCCCAGCAGGAAAATAAAAAGCAGTGACGGGGCTCAAACTCAGGATACTGTGCCCTGTAGTCACAGTACTGAACCACTAAGTCATGACAGCATTTCACTGGCACAGACACAACTTAAGTCACTCACACATACCAGTTGGGGGGTCACATACCTAACAGTCACAGCCAGCAGGACAATTGCAGACAAACGCAAACACAAACAAATGCTGTATCATGCCCTCTGAAGAGGCATATGAGTAACCTCACCCCAGGCCTATGCAGACAGATAACAGCAGGCCAGGCAGTGTGATGTGGGTTGGGTAGGCTATGAAGTCACAAACTAATATGCATGTAATTGGAAGCTAAGGTCTGTAGTACAGTGGTATGCCTCAAGCCAGTATGACAGGCAACAGTACAGACTGAAATGGAGTACCTGACATAGCAGTACAGGCCTAGCAAATGTGTATAAGTGTCAGGTGTACCCCTCATCCTATGTACACCCACAGTAACAATCAGGTGTGCCCCCCGGGTAGAAATGTGCAAATAATAGCTGCCCCCCCTGTATGTAGAAATGTTGATAAGTCTATGCAAATTGAGTCATGGAAGCCCTGCAGGCACAGTGTGCTTCCTGTCGATGTACAACACAAAGGTGAGCCCTGAAGTAAAAACCAACTTGAATTTTCACACACATATATAGTATATAGTATATATATATATATATATATATATATATATATATGCCCATAGTGGGCATCCTCACACACTTAAACAAATTTAGCAAATGTCAGTCAACAACATACTGAAAGGTCATACTGGGCATGCTCACACACTTAAACAAACAAAGCAAATTTCAGCCCACAACATACTGAAAGGTCATACTGAGCATGCTCACACACTTAGGCCATGTCTGAGTACAGCCGTGGGCCACACATATCTGGCAGATGCAGTTCTTACTCCAGACACATGTCACTATTAACCAATCCTGCCTTGCGCACACAGTGATATGAAAACAGACCCATAAAATATATCGGACCCCTGTCATAATCAAACTATGTAATACAAGTACTTAAGTTGTTCAAAGAAAGTGAAAATCCAAAGATCAATAAATCTCCGATCAGTATCATCAAGAAACAATGAACACTCCTGACATTATCCAAGCCATGTTCTGGCAAAAATATTGCCAGAGTCCATAGAGAACCATGAAGCTTTCTTTAGCTATGTCATAAATATCAATGTAAACTCATATATGTTCTTAGTCAGTGCAAAGTGTAATTGAATATATGTACATGATTGACATTGCCAACATCTTGTCATTCAGGTTCATACATATTTACCTCCCTCTCACTGACAAAAGAGACCATTACCATACCTGGAGATTGTGAAAAGCCAGAAATCACATATACAATGGTTAAACAGCTCTATCCAAACCTAAAAACACGGTGTCTATGGGATGACATGGTGCCCCTGGCTGTGTCAGATGTGAACTCCAAAACAAACAGACCCTGCACCTGAACAGTCTATTGAGACTCACCCTCTGTACAGGATATGAAACTGTTGAATGGGTTAGAGAAACGTTTGGCACACTCCACAAGTGTTGGTGCACAACAGACCATGGGAACTTTTGTCTTATAAGCCTAATAAACCTGATCTGCAAGGCCATGGAGTCCATCATTATGGAACTCATAAACAGAGCTATTGGGAGCCTACAAACACCCAACCCTACCCATTTTACATTGGTCAGGGGAAGATCATGTCTCTAAACCTGCTAGACAGTTTTCAAGGCAGTTACCCAGGACATACATCAATGAAATGAGCTCCACACGGCCTACATAGACCTTGAAAAGCCCTTTTTCAACATCCCACACACGTCATATCCACAAAATCAACAACCTGTGCATAAACATGTATGTCATCTGATGGATTGCCAACTGGGGCACAAATAGATCCCACAATGTAAGAATTGCGGTCTCCCTGTTGGACTGTAAGCTGGTAACAACTGCTGTCCCCCATGGCTCAGCCCTAGGACCCCTCCTGTCTGGTGTATACTTTTCAGAAATACAGTCAAACACATGAGGGCTATGGTTAGCAAAGTTTGTGGATGACTGCAAAAAGGTTGTTATAACTGACGTTTGGGACAACAGAGACATCCTTAAAAAGGGTCTCAGTCAGACAGCTGTGGTGTCAAAATTTGGTCTCGAGCTACAGTCATACAAATGCCACATAGGTGCCAACACCCTAAATATGGAGGTAATAATAAGGGATCTATGGACACATGTGGATAGTCATCTCTACTTTCAGAAACACATTCACAAAGTGGTTAGAAAATCATGCTATGTGTTCCCACAAATTGCCAAAGTCTTTGCATGTAGGTCAAAGGAGGTTCCCTCTACTCATCAGTCATCAGACCCATCAGATAGTACCACGACACACTTGCGATGAATCTGACTAGGCACCTTCAGCAGCTGGAAAGACCACTGAAGTACCTCAACAAGAGGATTACTGGCCTCAAACAGTTGCCCCATGCAACAAGACTGAAGTAACTCAATCTGTACTCTGTTGCATACTGTCTACGCAGGCAATCTCTGCCCAACAGGCAGGTCCATGTCCAATGCAGAACTGATGTACATGCTCTATCTGAAGTAAACCCAAGCTCACTGTGCCACATGCTCTAGGGATATAATCATCACAACAATAAATAGAACATGTTGGAGGGATACATTACTAACTCACAGACTTCCCTTGCTTTGGAACAGGCTCCCAACCTACATTAAGCTGAGTCCCTCACTGACACTCTTTCAGAGGAGCCTTGATGAGTGTATGTGAAACTGAACTGTCACACCATGGATCACTTCATGAGCTCTACTACACAGAGGCATAGGGAACTAACCCCATGTGTGGTGATAGCTGCACACTCTGGCCATATTAATATATGCCTTCAGGCAGATAGCCTATTACCTACCTATGTACCTATATATGAAGGGGGAACACAGTATAATAAGCCAAAGATGGATGGACAGAGATGTGTGTAAGAGGGTGACCATGACAGGGAGCCATCCAGGACTGTCCCACCCAGCACACATCCCAACGGCACAAAAGACATGAGGTGCACATCTCACCCACTGTACATAATAGCCACCAGTATCTGTAAGCATTACAGTGTATGTGGTGCATGTGTCTGCTGTACATGACTCTACAATGAAGTACACATCTACTATCTGTAGACATGTACCTGTCACAAAGGTTCATAGGTATGTAGTAGACTATCTTCACAAAGGCATATATTAGCCTAGGCAAGTTGTGCAGCTTTCACCACCCCATTGGTTAGTCTCTTAAGCCTTAGTTCTAATAGTTAGTACCCTTAGCCTCTTTCTAGTGGGGCTGCTGATGTGATGCCTGGCGTGAACTGTCTGTTTCCCATCCACTCATCAAGGTTCCTATTGAAGAGTGTCAGCAAGGGGCTCTGTCTGATGTACATTGTGACTCTGTTCCACAGTAAGGCAAGTCTCTGGGATGGTACTCTATCCCACCAGCATGTTGTATTCATTGTTGTGATGAAGTTCATATCTCTGGAGTGTGTAGTGCAACTGAATTTTGTTATCCTTAGATGGAGCATGTTCAACAGTTATGTGTTGGACATGGCTCTGTATGTTAGACAGAGTGTGCCTCTGAGTAGGCGGTACACAATGGAGAACAGATTTAGTTTTGCCAGTTGTGTTGCATAACACAACTGTTTGAGGCCAGTAATCCTCTTGGTGAGGTACCTCTGTGGTCTCTCCAGCTGCTGGATATGCTTAGTAGAGTACATCCAAAATGATCCATTGTACGCAATGATGGGTCTGATGACTTAAGGGTAGAGGGCCACCACTACCTCTTTTGATCCTGATGCAAACCCTTTGTTGATTAGGTGGGCCACATAGGATTTCCTTATCACTTTGGCAACATGGTTGTCAAAGGAAAGATGACTATCTACTTGTGTCCCCAGATCCATTATTACCTTGTCAGTTTTTAGGGGGTAACACCTATGTGGTAGTTTGTGGGTACTTTGTTTTCCCCAAAGGGGATTACTATGCATTCTTTCACATTGAGCTTGAGCTCATGATTCTGACACCACACATCTGTCTCATAGAGTCCCTTCTGGAGTATATTTGTGTCATCCGGGGAATCTACTATGGCAAACACTTTACAGTTCCCGGCAAACTTAATCAACCACAACCCTCCTGTGTTGGCATGTACTTCTGAGAAGTCTATACCAAACAGGAGGGGCCCCAGGACTGAACCCTGGGGAACACCAGTTGTTACCGGTTTAGAGTCTGACATGTAGCCAGCAACTCTTAATTTGTGGGATCTGTCTGTAAGCCAGTTTGCAATCCATCTTGTGATGTATGGATTTATGCCAGGTTGGTGAGTTCATCTATGATACCTGACTGGAGAATGGTGTCAAAGGCCTTAGAGAGGTATAGATAGGCTGTGTGGAGCTCCTTTCAATCATCTGTAGCCTGGGTAACTGTCTCAAAGAAATTCACCTAGTTCAGGAGACATGATCTGCATTTGACGAAGCCAAACTGGGTGTGCTCAACTGTATGAAGGTTTCCAATGTCTTTATTGTTGACTTCCATAATGATTGGCTCCATTGCCTTGCAGATGAGACTCATCAGGCTTATAGAGCAGGAATGCCAAGGGTCTTTTGTGGCCCCACCCCTGTGGAGTGGGAAGAACATTGCTGTGCAACATTCTATGGGTACATATCCTGTAGAGAGGATGTAGAGAAAGGTGTAGGTATCCTTGATGAATATGGATATATCCCCACCCTATGTGCTATGATCCAGGTTCTGATGCTGGACGTTATGGAATGAGTAGTATCCTGGTAGTGCTGGTGTGCTCTCTGAAGCCTTGAACTAGGTTTCTGTTACTGCACAGATATCAATATTCTCCACACTGAGAAGTGCCTTGAGTGTGTGCATTTGGAGGCTGAGACTTCTGGCAATGAGTAGCATTTAGCTCACTTTGTGGTTATTTGTGTTGGTTACGAGGTTTGGTTTGTCCTGAGTGACCGGTGTTCCACACCTGAAGTCAATGCCTCATTGGTCCAATCTGACCATAAGCTAATTGCCCTACATATCCACATTCTGCTCCCACCCCCCCACCCCCATTAAAGAAACCATGTTAAAAAATTTCTCCAAAGCCAACTTCATGCTTCTTAAGACAGAAGTGGTGAACTTCATGACACCCATGCAGATGAACAATGCATTTACGACTACTGAATCCTACACAATTGCACTTTATAAGCACTTACACGAGTGCATGAATCGTGCTATCCCAAACAGAATCAAGACACTATCCTCCAAAAAAAGGAAGCCAATCTGGTGGTCCCCTGCCATAAACAAACTGTACAACAGAAGGAAGAAATTGTTGCAAAAGAAAGTAAAATCCCATGAGTGGAGGAGCTCCCTGGTCAGCCTCAGTAAGAAGCTGCGATCCATGATAAAATTCTCCAAAGCTAGTTACGAAAACAAAATCGCCACTGATTCTAAAGACAACCACAAAGCATTCTATAGTTATGTCAAGAATCTCAATGGCAACACTCAGATCTGCTCTGAGTTGCAGCACAATGGCACTAAATATACAGACCCAACTGATATTGCCAACTTCCTGGCAGATAGGTTCAGTGCTAACTTTACCCCCCTCTCACCCATTAAAGAGCCCATCTCTATACCGGAAGAATGCAAAGTTCCTGTAATCATGGCTGCTTTGGTAAAAACCACACTCTCCAAAGCCAGGAGCACAGCATCCATGGGACCAGACAACATCCCAGGCTGCATTCTACATGAACTACAGAATGAACTGGCACCACACCTAAGTACCATGTTTAATCATAGCCTCACCTCAGGCTTTGTGCTTGCTGAATGGCGCACAGTGAGGGTTATCCCACTACACAAGGGGGGAGCCAAGACAGACCTCGGAAACTAGTGCCTAATTAGCCTGATGAGTCTAGTCTGCAAGGCCATGGAACATATCATCATGGAACTTATAAACAAAGACATTGGTAATCTCCAAACTCTGGACCCAAACCAGTTCGGGTTTGTAAAAGGCAGATCATGTCTCCTAAACCTGATAGACTTCTTTAAAGCAGTCACCAAAGCCGTAGACAAGGGTAAGGTGGTTCCTATCTAGATCTTGCCAAGGCTTTCAACACCATCCCCCACTCTAGATTTATAGATAAACTTGCTAAACTAGGTATAAATCCCTATGTCACAAGATGGGTTGCCAACTGGCTCACTGACAGAACCCACACTGTGAAAGTAGCAGACTCCAAATCTGACTTCAGACCAGTGACAAGTGGAGTACCACAGGGTTCAGTCCTGGGTCCTGTCCTGTTTGGTATCTACTTCTCTGAAGTACAGGCTAACACAGAAGGTCTTTGGCTAATGAAGTTCACAGATGACTGCAAACTATGAGCCATAATTGAAACTACTAATGATGTGGACATCCTACAAAAGAGCCTCACTAAGCCAGATGCCTGGTGTCAAAGCCATGGCCTCAAGCTCAATGCCAAAAAGTGCATTGCCATTCCCTTTGGTAAAAACTCTGTACCCATGAACTACAACATAGGCGGTAGTATACTTAACACAGAAAGTGTGATAAGGATCTTGGGACCCAGGTGGACAGTAGTCTCTCCTTTGATAATCACATCACCTCACTAGTCAGGAAATCCTTCTATGTGGTACACCTCATCACAAAAGGTTTCTCATGCAGAAAAAAAGAGGTCATTGTTCCCCTCTACTCATCACTCATTAGATCCATTATAGAGTACAATGCCCCTTTTGGTATGTACCTCACAAGACATCTACAACAGCTGGAAAGGCCGCAGAAATACCTCACAAAGAGGATTACTGGCCTCAAACACATGCCCTACACAGACCGTCTCAAAAAACTCCAGCTTTACTCCGTCGCATATCGCCTACTCAGAGGTGATCTCTGCCTAACATACAAAGCTATGTCAAACCCAGAGCTTTTAGACATGCTCCACTTAAAGAAATCCAAATCCCTCTGAGCTACACACTATAGGGACCTAAACCTTGTCACTACAATAAACAGAACATGCCGGAGGGATAGATTCCTGTCCCAGAGACTTCCCATACTCCAGAATAAACTACCTATCTATATCAAACAAAGCTCCTCATTAGCACTCTTCAAGAAAAATCTTGATGATTGGATGGGAAATAGGACATTCACCCCCAGGATCACTTCTGTGTCTCTGCTCGACAGTGGCACAGGAAAATAAATTTCTTGGGTGGCAAAAGCCATGGTACCTTTTTGGCTAGGCTTGTATTGGCACCAGGGCCAATAGCCCAGTACCTACCTATGAACCTATGAACCTACGAACCTTTGAGCCTTGCCTAATAAAGGTAATATGGGGACAGCAAGAGCATTGGCCAGTATTCAGAAGCATAGGGGTGACAGGTGCAAATCAAAGCAACAAGGCTTGTCTATCATGTCATCACA
>NC_056732.1:1368033752-1368048902 GCF_019279795.1 Protopterus annectens | reverse complement strand
CCACATTGCTGCAGTCATAACCTGTGGGTAGTCCGCTGTCCTCGGGTCGCACGAATACCAAAGTGTTAGACTGGCGCCGGTCATGGTCGCCAGAGCTGACGCCAGTACGCATAGTACTTAAGCGCATGACCGACGCCATAACCTCAGTCTTTCTTGCCCCAGATGTCAGAAGGCCTAAAAGGAAAGTCCATAGCCAAAATAGAAAATACCCAACAACCAACATAGAAAATAATAATTATCCCAAAAGAAACACAGTAACCCCAAACTATAGGGGAAGGAGGGAGGGAGGAAAATTGACTGCAGTAATGTGGATCCTCGAACATTTACATTTATGGTAGGTACAAAACTGCACTATGTCCTTCGCCTCACATTGCTGCACTCATAACCTGTGGGTAGAATCCCAAAGGAAAGGTAAAGGGAGGCTGGCAAACTAAAGCATTAGAGCTGCTAACATGCCCTGTAAGACTGCAGTGGCAAACCCAGCCCTAGACTTGGAATAAAGAGGGAGATGGTAATGTTTAGTAAAAGTGTGCACTGAACTCCAAGTAGCTGCCTCCAAAATATCCTTAGTAGCTACCCCCCTTAAAACGGCAGTAGATGTGGCAGTAGCCCTAGTGGAATGAGGTCTGATCCCAACAGGAACATCCTTTCCATGATGAGAATAACAAAAGCAATACAATGGCCAATCCACTTAGAAATAGTTTGCTTTGAAACAGCTTTCCCTTGTGAACCCAAAGCAAAAGAAATAAATAACTGTTGAGTCTGCCTGAACTCTTTAGTTCTGCTCAAATAATAGCGTAACTGCCTGTGAATATCCAAGAATGCAAAACTTTTTCCCCTTTATTTTGGGGATCAGCATAAAAAGTAGGCAAATGAATAGACTGGTTTAAGGCCACATTAGAAACAACTTTAGGCATAAAAGTAGGGTTAGTACGCAAGGACACCCTATCCTTATGGAATATCAGGAAGGGTTCAACTGCCATGAGAGCCTGTAATTCAGATACCCTCCTAGCAGACGTAATGGCCAACAAAAAAGCAGTCTTCCAAGACAAAAACTTCAACTCAGACGTAGCTGCAGGTTTAAAAGGAGGTAAAGTAAGCTTTTCCAACACAAAATTGAGATCCCAGGAAGGAGTAGGAGCTCTACGTGGGGGTCTTATGTTTTTTGCCCCTCTAAGAAATTGTTTAAACAAAGGGTGAGAAAATAAAGGAGGGTCACAATCATAGTGAGCAGAAATGGCTGCAGCATGAACTTTCACGGAGGAAAAAGACAAACCCTTGTCTAGTAATTCAGTAAGGTACTGTAGTGTAAAACTCAAATTAGGCACTGAGACATCAAGGCTCTTTGCTGTGCTCCAAAGAAAAAATCTCCTCCATTTATCAGCATAAACTTTTCTAGTACTAGGCCGTCTGGCTTCCAAAATGACATTCAAAACCTGTTGAGGAAGCTGAGACCCCCCAGGGTCTAAAACAGAATACGCCAGGCTGTTAGATGCAGGGACTGTACCCTGACATTGAGAAAATGATTGTTTGACTGGGACAACAGGTGAGGAATCGGTGGCAAAGGCCAAGGAGGCTCCTGAACTAAACTCCTCAGCAGAGGATACCAGTGCTGTCGTGGCCAATCTGGTGCTATTAGAATCATACAAGGCTTGTCCTGCCTGACTTTCAAGAGTACCCTGGGAAGGAGAGGCAGAGGAGGGAAGGCATAGATGTGAAGGTTGTTCCAACTGAAGGATAGAGCATCCACTTTCCATGCTTTTGGATGAAACATCTTTGTGCAAAATTTTGGCAGCTGAAAATTTAGTGGAGAAGCTTAACAGATCTATGTCTGGAGTTCCCCAAGCCACTGTCAACTGTTGGAATACGTGAGGATCCAATTTCCATTCGTGGGGATCCACAATTTGTCTGCTCAATACATCTGCTAAGGAGTTCTGTGCTCCTGGCAGAAACCGTGCTTGAAGAGTGATGTGCAAACTCAGAGCAGTCTCCCACAATATCATAGCTTGTCTGCAAAGAGGGTAAGAATGGGTTCCCCCCTGCTTGTTGATGTACCACATGACAGTTGTGTTGTCTGTTTGAATCAACACCTGTCCTGGTTGAAGTAGGTCCTTGAAGGCCATCAGGGCAAACTGGACTGCTAACATCTCCTTCATGTTGATATGCAAATGCTGTAGTCTGGGAGGCCACGTGTCTTGAATCCATTTCCCATTGAAGTGTGCTCCCCAAGCCAGGTCGGAGGCATCCGTCGTTAAGATCTGACTCGCCTCTGGTCGGGTCACAGAGAGTCCCTTGTTTAGGTGACATTCCTGAGCCCACCACAAGAATTCCTTCTGGATGCAAGGTATTATCTGAATGACAGTGTCCAAATTGTGGCAATGTTGAGTCCATACACTTTTGAGATACCATTGTAGCTTCCTCATATGCAGTTTGGCATTGGGAAGTACCAGAATGCAAGATGCCATGAACCCCAAGGCTTGAAGGACTGTCCTTGCAGTCAGCCTGGACAGTACTGATAATTGCTGGAAGTATAGGTGAAGATTTCTTTGTTTGCCCGGGGTCAAAAAAGCCATCTGAGAGGCTGTATTCAGTCTCACACCCAGAAAGCACATGTCTTGAGAGGGTACTAGACTGGACTTTGTTTCGCTCACAGAATACCCTAGGCACCTTAAAACTGCCATTACATACTGTAGATGTTGAAGTAACTTGTCTTTGTCTTGAGCAAGAATCAGGCAATCGTCCAGATAAGGATAAATTTGTATTCCTTTCAGTCTTAAGAAAGCTATTACAGGAGCCAGAACCTTTGTGAACACCCTTGGCGCAGTAGATAAGCCAAAGGGCAATGCAGAGAACTGAT
The DNA here is from genome assembly GCF_019279795.1 of Protopterus annectens. Lineage (NCBI taxonomy): Eukaryota > Metazoa > Chordata > Ceratodontiformes > Protopteridae > Protopterus > Protopterus annectens. The sequence continues at coordinate 1,368,046,045 of NC_056732.1, read as the reverse complement.
AATGAGAAGTACCAGCCCGAAAACGCAGGAATCTCCTGCAGCTGGGCCTGATAGGAATGTGAAGATAAGCCTCTTTGAGATCCAGAGTTACTGTCCAGTGATCTTTGCCTAGCAGAGGCAGAAGTTGCTGTAAAGTTAACATCTTGAACTTTGGAATGTCTAGGTATGTATTGAGAATGGACAAATCCAGAATTGGCCTCCAAGTGTCTCCTTTCTTTGGCACAAGGAACAGGCGAGAATAAAACCCTTGGCCTACTTCTGACGGAGGTACCACCTGGATTGCCCCCATCTGCAAAAGCAAAGAAATTTGTTCGTGAGCCCCCAGCCTTTGCTGAGGAGGTACACCTGGCATGCCTTTGAAAGGAGGAAAAGTGTGAAAGTAAAACTTGTAGCCTTGATTTATTATGTCCAACACCCATTTGTCCTGGGTGACCAAATGCCAATTTTGTTTGAAAAGTGCCAACTTTCCTCCTAGAGGAGCTGCCAGATGGGAAGAATCTGGCAGCTGGAGATACAGGTCATTGGGTCTGTTTATGAAAAGGCTGACCCCTGCCCTCACCAGAAGATTGTGCAGGAGAACTCCAAGTCCTAGGTCTGAAAGAACCCTGAGCGTGAGCCCTGCCCTACCACGTCTAGACCTGCCCTTAGACTGAAAATCCAAAGAAGGGTAAGACCATCCTCTTGCAGGCCAATTCATGCTAAACTTAGGGGGCTGCACTTGCAAAAATTCCTTAACCGTCTGCATAGACTTAGCTTTGTCTTCCATCTTTTTCAAAACTGACTCCACAGGAGAACCAAAAAGAACTTCAGATTGAAGAGGAGCATCCAAAATACGAGCTTTAACATGCTCTGACAAATTTTGATCCTTAAGCCAGGCGTGTCTACGAATAACTGAACCAGTAGCAGCCACCCTGGAAGAAGCCTGAAGAGCATCAAGCCACACTGCAAGGAATGTTTACTAACTTGATCTGAAGCATGAACTAAGTCCTGCAATTCCTTACACTCTATACCCTCAGATAAAGCATCTACCTTAGATTTCAACTGGCCTAACAGAAAGTTCTGATACTTCAGCATATGAAACTGGCAATTTAAAGCCCTCATAGCTAACGTGGAGGAGGTATACACTTTTACCCCACCTATCCAAAGCTCTAGCATCTTTATCCAGAGGAACTGGATTCTTAACTACAGAAGCCCTGACACCCTTAGGCCCTTGAACAATAGTTTCCGGGTCAGCTCTAGGACTCTTATACAAATATTTATGTGCCTCTGGAACTCTGTAATACCTGTCTGGCTTGACAGGGGCAGGGGTAAAGAATCCGGATTAAGGGAAGCTTCAGAAAACATCCTGAACAACATCTAAAACAGGGGAATAGCCAAAGGTCTATGTTGTGGCAAAAACAAAAATTCCCTAAGCCTCTTACGAGAATCTGAAAAATCCTGACCTTCCCACTTGAAATGCTCCCTCATGGAGTGCAAGGTTTCGGAAAAGGAAAAATCCTCTGAGGAGAAGCAGAAGGACAAGAATCTTCTGCATCTGAATCAGAATAGGGAGGAAAATCCTGGATATCCTCAGCTGAGGACTCAGAGTAATCTGAGGAATGCTCCAATCCCTCTAAATCTGTCTCCACCCTAGGCCTCTTCTCTGGAGGGGGCATAGAACCCCTGATCAAAGTAATCAAATCCTCTGCCATTTTCAACATATGTTTTTTAGGAACAGAGCCCGACGAACTAGGGCTATGGCCTGTACCAGAAAGGCCAGGTCTAGCCTTAGCAGGGCCTTTAGTGACAGAAGTAGAAGGCCTAATAACCTTTTGTAAGGATGGAACCACAGAAACTTGAGAAGCCCCTCGGCCTGACCTGACTCCTGAGAGGCCAACTCCTGTAAAAGTAGAGGTTCCCCCTGGGATTCAGCCGAGACCTCGGCTGGATCCACAGATTCAACCGTAGATTCCATAGAACCGGCGTCCGCAACGGACGACTCATCCGGTTTAGACTTTAAAGATTTATCTTTTTAAACTTTTTAGCGGTAGCGGCGTCAGAGGATCCGGACGGCATGTTATAGTTACACCGCTTACCAAACAAGCCTAGCACAGTCTAATCTGCGCTTATGGTGCGCTTATTAAATCTAGCGCAAAAGCGACACCCGACTACGCCGTGCTCAGGCCCCAAGCAAGGAATACAGAGAGAGTGATAGTCCCTATGAGGTATCTGTTTCCCACAAGAAATACAATTATTAACTTTTTCTGACATCCGGATTAACTGAGGCAAGAAAAGACAAAAATATTCTAACGGGTACTTAGCCCAACTTGGTCTTCGGTCTGAAACTCGAAAACGAAAATTTCAGAACGCCGAACGGCACTTCGTAAACGCGCTTCTGCTTCGACCACGCGGCAAGAAAGACTGAGGATATGGCGCCGGTCATGCGCTTAAGTACTGGCGTACTGACGCCAGCTCTGAGCGACCATGATCGACGCCAGCCTAACACTTTGGTATTCGTGCCGACCGAGGACAGCGGACTACCCACAGGTTATGACTGCAGCAATGTGAGACGAAGAACATCTTAAAAGATATGCAAATAAATATAAAGGAAAGTACAAAATAAGCAATTTATTGATGACACAAAAAAGTTTTATAGAGAATTGGGAAACAAGGCAAAAAGAATTGAAACACAACCAAAAAAAGAATAAATGATACTTACGTATTATCGCAACCACATTTGAACTGACTCTCTGTTCATATTTTCTGCCAGCCCTTCAACCTATCGTTTTCTTAAGGTAAGGAAATCCACCTTTTTTAGGAAGTTACATTTACAACAGAAATTCAAGTAGAAAGTGTATGAAAAGTGACAAAAGTAATTGCTTGCCTGTTTCATCCTCTGCGGGGTAAATCTTACAGCAGTCACTGTCAATACTGATTCAAGACAGTGTTTTCTCTTTCCAGCTTGAATGTTACCTAACCCAATACATTTGCCGTGAAGGTCAAGCTGCAAAGAAAACATTTTTTCAGTCTATATTCAAATCTAAAACTGTAACAATTCCACCACAGAACAAGAAGCAGTGAACTGTTTTCCAAGCAGTAACAACACGGCAGGTCTTTTACTGCATGGAGCAGATGAATAAGCTTGGTAGCTGTGCCGCTCCACAGTTATGAGTGGAAGGATAGCATGGAAACTAAAAATGCAGAAATAATTTACTGTTAACCAGTATGTAACTGGAACGGCACAGTAATAAATCAAAAAGATGTGTTTTTAAACTAGAAAGGCCAATATACTCAACGTCCATGGTACTGTCCAGCCTCCAGGTACCTGTACGACATTAGAAGGGGAGAAACAAGAAATCAGTTGGCCTTTCATGTTTAAATGTGGTACTTCCTATACTACCCACAAACCATTTACATCCAGCTGACACCATAACAGTACAGCAGTTACAAACATATTTCTCTTTTCAGGATATTTAAAGGAAAGTGAATCAGAACACTTACAGCTGCACACTGCAGGTGAACACAATGAGGGTTAACTCATTTGTTCAGAAAAATCTGACAGTCTGGGCTCCTAGTTTCGGGCATACACAAAGTGACAGCTTTTATTACTGAAATCCCCTCAAACAGTTGATTATGTTTCAGTGCAAAGTACAGAGAAACTGAACCACTGTGTAGATGCATCTGTACTTACGTGTTATCCAGTTGTTGACAATGTGGTTGCGATAATACGTAAGTACCGAATAAATAGACACATTTTGGAGAAATAGCTATGAAGATCCTGTGGAACATAACAAAGATGCTGAATGGTTAGAAGAAGTAAAAGAAAGAATATGAAACTGGATCAAATGTACAGGATATGAAATGGGATGAAGTAAAAGCCATGAAATTGAAACAAAATTAAGAAAAGTTCCTAACTGGAAAACCCCAAGCCCAGATGCAGTACCTAACTATAGGCTAAAAGTATTAGGATATTTACATGAAAATTTAGCCATGAGTAAAAAAATAGAAGTTATGTTCTTACCATAACGTTCCATGTTAGTTGTCTTCTTCTCACCTTCTTCTTGCTGGATGGGTTCGGAGCCGACCTGCCCGACTGGCCACTCTAAAAGCTCGAGAGTTGGTTCCACCGCCTCAGGCCCCTTATATCCCACAATGCTAGGCGAGAGTTACCTCAGATCTCGTTTGTAAGCTAACCCCAGCTTATAATAGTAACAGAATAACTATAAACAGAGTCCACCTCTAACAACAGGGAGAAGAAGGGTGACCTACATCCTGATTCAGGAAATATGCAAAGCAGCATATGCCTAAGTAAAGAGGTGGTAGAAAGAGAGGTCACAATCACAACTCCTCTAGGTCTGTCCAGGCCAGGGGAAGGAGGGTGGATAAGAAGAAGCGAGAAGAAGACAACTAACATGGAACGTTATGGTAAGAACATAACTTCTATATGTTAAGTTGTCTATCTCGCCTTCATTCTTGCTGGATGGGACCGCGTCCCTAGCACCTTTGTCCCGGTGGCCTAACGAACAGACTCCTGAGAACAGTGGAACCAAAGTTAGCTCTATGCCTAGAAGCTAAATCCAACTTATAATGAGAAATGAAAGTGTGAGGAGTAGCCCAAGTAGCTGCACAAATGGTGTCAATAGGCAGTCTGTCTTGGAAGGCTAAGGAAGTAGCCAAGGCTCTGGTGGAATGGGCCTTAGGTTTATTAGGCAGCTTTTGGTGTCTAATTTCATAGACAAGGGAAATCAGAGATGTTAGCCATCTAGATAATGATACCTTTGAAACTGAAAGTCCCTTTCTGCCTTCTGCATAGGAGACAAACAGCTGGTCAGATTTTCTGAATTGTTTTGTTCTATCCAAATAGTACCTCAACTGACGATGAACATCTAGCCAGTGTAATTTTTGTTCAGACCTATTGGAATATTCTGGAAAAAAGACAGGGAGGTCAATGCTTTGATTTAGGTTAGACGTCGAGACTACCTTAGGCAAAAAGGACGGGTTGGTTAAGTAAGGATACCCTGTCCTTATGGAACAATAGATAAGGAGGTCGACAGCTGAGTGCATGAAGTTCTGAAACTCTTCTAGCTGAAGTAATAGCTACCAGAAAGAGAGTCTTCCATGATAGCAATTTTAAAGAACAGGAGGCTGCAGGTTCGAAAGGGGGAAGAATCAAAGAAGTAAGAACTAAATTTAGGTCCCAAGGAGAAGGAGGATTTCTTATAGGAGGTCTGAGAAGAAAAACTCCCTTCAAAAAGGCTTTGCAAAGCTTGTGGGACATTAAGGCAGACTCAGAAATACCCACATGAAAGTTAGAAATAGCTGCCAATTGAACTTTAAGAGTAGAAGGAGATGAACCTGCATGGAAGAGTTCAGCTAGAAAATCAAGGACTAGTTGGATGGAAGCGGTGAAAGGATCTATGTCCTTTCCTTGTGCCCAATATGAGAAGCGATTCCACTTACTCAAATAAATCTTCCGAGTGGAAGATTTATGGGAAGCTATCAAAATATCTCGAACAGAGTGAGATAATTGAGGAAGCCTGGCTAAGGTTGGAACTGGAGGAACCAAGCAGTGAGGTTCAGAGAGGGAGGAGCCGATGAAACTGACCCGACTGATGGATCAAAAGATCTGGAACTAGGTCCAGATGCCAAGGTCGCTCCAATAGAAATTGATGTAGAAAGGGGAACCACACCTGTCGAGGCCAGTAAGGAGCAATGAGGATCAACGAGGCCTTCTGAGCGATAGCTTTCTGTATCACTTGAGAGATTAGTGGGAAGGGAGGAAATGCATACAGAAGTCCCCGGGCCAAACTTGGACTAGGCGTCTCTGCTGGGTTGGCCTGGTAAAGGGAATAGAGTGAAATCATGTCTGCACGTGCTGTTTTGGGAGGTAGCAGAAAGAACGCAGCAAGGCGGACCGCACATGAGAAAAATCTCTCTCACAAGAGAGTCTTTCAGAGACCACTGTGAGGCATGAGGATAGCTCTGCTCAATTTGCCCGATTTGATTGGACTTCCGGGATATGCGTTGCTATCAGAAACCGCAGAGAAGAAATCGCCATTGCCACAATCTGAGTGCTTCTCGACACAGCGGGTAGGACCTGGTTCCGCCTTGTTTGTTGATGTACCACACTACAGACATATTGTCTGTCTGGATTGCAATCGTTCCCAAGGGAAGAGAGTCTTGAAGGGCTTGCAACGCTAAAAGCACTGCTCATCTCCAGAACATTTATGTGCAAGTGGCATTCGCCTGGCTGCCATGTGCCCTGGACCGTCCTGCCCTGATAATGCCCCCCAATCTCGATCAGGGAGGCGCCCGTTGTCAGAGTAGCAACCGGAGGGAGGAACAAAGGGTCTTCCCAACAAGAGCTGAGGGAAGACATCCACCACATGAGATGATTTCTGCACGCGTGATCATAATGGTGTGGGACATTGGAAGTTGCTGGTATGACCATTGTAAAGAGCATCCATTGAAGGATTCGCATGTGGAATCTGGCTAATGGAAGCAGAGGTATGGCAGCCATAATTCCCAACACTTTCAGAACTAACCTGGCTTTGATTCTGTTGTTGTTGAAAAAGTGAGACCAGTCTGTGTATGTCTGTTATTCTCTGATCTGTTAGCCTCGCAGACATGTCTACTGTGTCTAGATTTGCCTATGAAGGTAATAGTACGACAAGGCGACAAAACAGACTTTTCGCAATTTATTGAAATGCCTAACTTTGACAAATGCGAAAAGTGTAATCCCTGGCCATCAGAAGGAGATGCTTGGTGGGAGCTGTGAGGAGCCAGTCGTCCAAATATGGAAACACCTGGAATCCTTTGTCGCCTCAGGTGAGAAGCTACCACTGCCATGCATTTGGCAAACACCGGGGCAGTGGTGAGACCAAAGGGCAGGGCCCTGAATTGAAAATGACTGGTTCCCAGCCTGAAGCGGAGGAATCTTCTGGAGCGCCTGTTCATTTTATGTGATAGTACGCATCCTGAAGGTCTATAGAGCACATCCAGTTTCCTTTTCCCAATAGGGGAAGGATGGACTGCAGCGTGACCATCCGAAATCTTGTTTTCTTGACTGATCTGTTCAAGATACTGAGATCCAAAATTGGTCTCCAGTCCCCTGTTTTCTTTGGAACTAAAAAGAACCTTGAGTAGATTCCGGATCCTGGCTGGTCTGCTGGAACTGGTTGAATTGCCCTTTTTGCAAGCAGCTTTGAAATTTCCAAAACCGCTAGATCCCTTTGAGCGGGTGGAACATCTGGAAGGGATTTTTTTTGATTGGTTTGGAATAAGAAAGGATAGAATAGCCTTCGGAAATGACGGACTGTACCCATTTGTCTTGAGTCAGGATACAGGCTTCTGGGCACAGTGACAATCTTCCCGACTGCCTCCCGTGGGCAGTCGGGCAACACCTCAGGGATGCTGAAAGGGCTTATCAGAGAAGGCTTCATCGATTGCCCTGGTTCTGGCGGAGCCCCTGCCTCGAGGGCGACGTCACCATTGTTATTCCCGCCTGCCTCTGGCGGGAAACGACTTTGTGCGCCAGGCGAAGTCCCTGAGATTGTTTACGGAACCACATTTTCCCACTTTCTGGCCTTTGGGGTAAGGCCTAGAAGGAGTAGAAAACGGACTCCGACGGCAGAAAGAGTCTTGCCATCAGTCTCGCACCTAGTCAAGGTTTCTTTCACTTGAGGACCAAAGAGAGATGATCCATCAAACGGGAATTAGTGAAAGACGCCTTGAAGGTCCGCAAAATTGCATAGCCGCATCCAGGCATGCCTACGTAAGGCCACACCCGCCCTGCGTCCCTACTTGCTCCATCAGCCGCATAAGAAAGGAGGCGCATGGAGGAGTTGGCTATGGAGTTAGGGTAGCCAGCTGAGTGTTCATCTTATCTTGAAAACCCGCGAACTGTAGGGTCCTTCAACATGTCACTCGCTTCTTTAATCAAGTCCTTTGAAGACGAGTAAAATGGCACAGGTAGTTCAGCGACGATAGCAAATGTCGCTGATGAGAACATCCGCTTCCCGTACTCTGTCCATGGACCCAGATTCCTTGTTAGGTGGATGGACAGGTACTGAAGGATCAGCTAGTTCCTTCTTAGTGGCAGCAGTTACCACCATAGCATCCACAGAAACCCTTTTGTCAAGAACTGTTTGTCTGCTGGTGCCATTATGAATTTTGAGGGTCTCCTGGGAGTGGGGGTCCACTGAATCAGGAGCCTCCATGCCTTTTAGCTACCACCTGCATGAGGGGGTCAAAGGGGAGACACCCAGGAGGTGGAAGGACGAGAGCCAAACGCCTCAAGGTACACAGATTCATCCTCCAAGGGTTGAGGGCTGGCCAATTTCCCCTCTGTTTGAGGATTTCGAGAATGTCTGCAAAAGAGACATCTTCAGAAGAGGAACGGGGAACCCTCGAATCCTCTAAATCTGTGTCAGATGTGATGGACCCAGGTGAGTCAATGTGTTTCCTCTTACACTTCCTCTTCCGAGGGGCTCTTCTGCCAAATCAGGAGAGGCCTCGAAGAGGATCCACAGGGGTTCCCTGAGGAGCTGGCTCTCTGCGTCCGGGGATGAGGGAGTGAGTCGACTTGATCTGAGGCACCGAGGAGGGGCGGACGGAGCCAACTGTGGAGTAGAGCCAGGCTCTAACACACTCCGCGATGACCTCGAATCACCCCTGTCAGGCAGGAGCCAGAGGTCCCCGCCCGAAGCTGAGAACCTGCCTCGCACCGGCAGTGATGGCTCGAGGCCGGCGTCGAGCCGAATCTCACCAGCTCGAGGGAGAGGAAGAGCGGGTCGACAAGGGTCCGATGCCACTCACCCCTCGGAGCCGACGAGGGAAGTCCGGCGCCGAGATTCTTCGAAGAAGAAATCGGAGCCGACGACGGAGCCGAAGACATCTGTATCGGCCCGACGCTACCACAGTCTTGGTTCAACGCCCGGCCCGGAAGCTCAACGGAGTCGGAGGAGGAACGTATTGATGGACAGGGGCAGGCATCGACTGATGAGTCGGCTCTGAAGCATTTGGGCCAGTGCCTCCGACTTAAGAAGTCCACTCACTACCTCTGAAGGTCATGATCAGACAGCCTCGATGACCTAGAGGAATGATTTATGGTCTGCTCAGACAGCAGAGGAGATGCTGGAGCCGAATGAACGGAGCCAAGGGATGGTGACCTAGATCTCTTCCCAGATGTCGGCCCGAAGGTCTGGTCGGAGCCGACAGGATTCTAATACCTCGGCCCAGCCGACGCAGGGAACCACAGAAGTTGGGACTCATCGGCTCCAGCCGGAGCCTGATGCAGATGTGGTTTAGAAGTTTTAGGTCTCGGCTCAGTAGCTGGAGCCGAGGACCCAAGCCTTGGAGGGCTTCCCAGAGACAGAAAGGGAATCCTCAGGCTTATGTAGACCCCTTAGGATCAACTTGTTCTTTCTTTCCTGCAGGACCCTGGGACTGAAGCCGTGGCATACAGCACAGGAGTCCTGCAGGTGCAAACGCCCCAGGCAGTAGACACAAGAAGTGTGACCGTCTGTCAGAGACATTTTCTGACAGCACGCATCACACTTCTTGAAGCCTGAGACCTTTGTGTCTTTAGACATCCTAAAAGAAGAAGGTGTAACCACACACACTCAGTCAGACACACTGATTACACTTATCTTATTTTAAATCTCAAAAATAAAACAATTAACTAAAGTTTTATTAAGAGTAACACACACACACCACTAGGGAATGGGGAAGGCCAGAAGGCCGGGAGAACTTCTAAGTTCTTGTGGAAAAAAACGGATTTTCTGAAAACAGGGGTAGAAATCCACTAAACTAAGGGAAAAGTAGTTAAACTTAAAATATAGGGGTTTAAGTATTCTAACTTTACTGAAAATACACTTACCAACAAGCCGGTAGAAAACCAACACCTCGATCGCTGTAGCGCAAACGAGATCTGAGGTAACTCGCCTAGCATTGTGGGATATATGGGGAGCCTCGAGCGTGGAACCAACTCTCGAGCTTAGAGGAATGGCCGAGTCGGAGCCGAGGTGGCTCAACCCATCCAGCAAGAATGAAGTAGATAGACAACTTAACATGCACAGTTTTGTACCTACCATAAATGTACATGTCCGATAGGTATGCATCTGCAGTCATAACATATGGGTTGTCCTGCCTCAGGCAGCCCTTCGGGTCGGGCCGGATTCCAAAGTCTGGGTCTGGCCTCGGCTGATGTCGCACTTTCCCCACGCCAGAGTGTCTGGGGTATAAAGCATCAGCTGACGCCATTTTCCTCAGTTTTCTTGCCCCAGATGCCAGGTGCCCTCTAGAAGGCTAAATTTGGATAAAGGCTGAAAAGTTCCAAACATTTGCAAATTATATACATATATAAACAAACAAACAAATACACTATAATAGATTCCCCAGCTAGCTGAAAGAGGGCACCCTAGGAATACCACAGAGGAAGGAGGGTGGGTATTTGACTGCAGATGCATACCTATCGGACATCTACATTTATGGTAGGTACAAAACTGTACTATATCCTTCAAGGATGCATCTGCAGTCGTAACATATGGGTAGAATACCATAGCCAATCTGGGGGAGGAGGTACTAAGAGAATTATGGTGTAGTTAAGATCCCCTGCAGTACTGCAGTTGCAAACCCTGCTCGGGATCTGGAGTATAGAGGTAGATTGTAATGCTTGGCAAATGTATGCACGGAGCTCCAAGTAGCAGCTTCTAAAATGTCCTTGGTAGCCACCTCTAGGAAAGCTGTAGTGGTGGCTGTGCCTTGTGAGTGAGGGCCTGATATTTTCAGGAACTGTCTTTCCATGAAAGGAGTAGCAAAACGAATGCAATTTCCTATCCATTTTGAAATTGTCTGTTTGGAAATTGCTCTTCCTTGCACCCCAGTTGCATATGCTACAAAAAGTTGGTCAGTTTTTCTGTTAGTTTTAGTTCTGTCCAAATAGTAGCGTAGTTGTCTGTGTATATCCAAGATGTGCAAAAGTTTTTCCCCTTTGTTCTGTGGGTTCGGGAAGAACATAGGCAAGTGAATAGCTTGGTTCAAGGATACCCTAGATACCACCTTTGGCATGAAAGTAGGATTGGTTCTCAGTGGACACTCTATCCTGGTGAAAATAAGAAAAGGCTGCACTGCCATTAATGCCTGTAACTCAGATACTCTTCTTGCTGAAGTGATTGCCAGAAGGAATGCAGTTTTCCAAGATAAAAACTGGAGGTCTGCTGATGCTGCTGGTTCAAAAGGAGGTAGTGTCAGTTTTTCCAGCACAAAATTGAGATCCCATGCAGGTAGGGGGGGTCTTCTTTGAGGTTTAACATTTTTGATCCCTCTCAAAAATTGTCTGAGAAGAGGGTGTGGAGAAGATAGGTGATCCATATTGTATTCTGCTGGAAATTGTTGAAGCTACGAATCTTAATGGATGAATAAGACAGCTATTGTAAATAGAACAATTCTGCTAAGTATTCTGCAGGATGGTGCTAGGTTTGCCACTGTGACATCTGTGCCCTTTGATGCGCCTCCAAATGAGAAATCTCTTCCATTTAGCTGAGTATGTCTTTCTTGTAGAAGAAGTTCTGCGCAGCCTCCAGATAATGTCCTTCACCCCTCTGAGATAAAAAACGGCTTGCTGTGGGCTTTAAGGAATCTTCCAGGCAGTTAGTCATGCAATTTTTTCTGTTGGGATGCAGGGTCTTGAAACTGTTCTATGCGCAGGAAAGAAGAAGCTTGCTAGGGAAGAGGCCATGAGTTTTGCCTGAGACATGCTTCCTCAATAGCGGCACCACCAATGTTGGGTTCCTTGGCCAGTCCGAGCTATTAGTATGACTTTGGCTGTTCCTCCCGATCTTCAGGTAGAACCCTTGTACATCAATGGGAGGAGGAAAGGCATTATACTGTTAGGGCATTCCAGCTGAAAGAGAGAGAGAGTCCACACCCAGGCTTGTGGGTGGTATGTCCTTGAGCAGAATTTCTTTCAGTTGGTGGTTGAGTGAGGTGAATAGGATCTATCTCTGGGATTCTATTTTTGTTACAGAGTTTGAAGATGTTCGATGCAGCATCCATCTGCAAAGTATCCATGGTAGTTCTGCTTAAGCTGTCTCGCTAGTGTATTCTCTTTCCTGTAATGCGTAATTTGGCCTGCAGCTGGATATTGAGATTCAGGCATACAGGTTCCATTAGATTCATAGCCATCCCGCATAGAGGTAGGAATGTGTGCCTCCCTGTTTGTTTATGTACCACATGACCGTAAAGGTGTTGTCTGTCCGTGACAATAGATGCCCTATGCCGGGAGGAAGGGTCTGAATGCCTCGATTGCATGC
>NC_056732.1:1367921581-1368033252 GCF_019279795.1 Protopterus annectens | reverse complement strand
GTATGGCAATAAAATATGTCCACACATACAATCCACTAAGGCCAGCCACAACAAGTAGAATCTGTGAATCCTGAGGCAATGTTACACCTGCCCCAAGTACACAGACAACCCTCAACTCCCCCAATAAATACAAATATATGTGAGAGATGCAACCATTTATCCAAACCGGAGGCTGAGCTCCCCAACTCAGTACTGTCAAAACTAGTCAGGAGGAGAAGGTAACCACATACACCACACACCCAGTCCCACATAGACCTATTACAACTGTAAACTAAACACAAACACAGAAAAACATTCCCAGAGGCCCTAATTACAACCACACCACACCAACAGAGGCCTCCAAAGCAGACCCCAAGCAACCACAACCTCCAAACATAGCACATGCAACACATAGTACACAAAGCTGGTGTGCCAAACAGTCACAGGCCAGAAGGAGAAACAACATGCCTGATACAGTTGTAATAGGTGTCTGTATAGGCAGACACACTGCTGTCCCACTCACCAGACTGAACAAAGGAAAAGGTACAGTAAGCTGCCTGTAGGCTGCCACAATATGCCACATAACACAAGTACGCAGGTCACCCCAAAGCAAGCAGAAATATGATGCACTCATTGTCCATGCTGGTGTGAATGACCCGAGATGTACCTCCCTGGACTACATGAAAAGAGACCTGGATGAGCTCTCTGAGTATGTACTCCAGGCCAGTATGACACTGGCCGTTTGCAGCATCCAACCTTCACCAAGAATGATGCCACAGTACAAACACAGAATGATCAGCTTTAACAGGTGGCACAATTACAGCTGTCAGCCCAAGAGGATCTAATGTCTGTCTGCTTGAGATGTCATGCATGACAAGTCATGCTGCTGTTCCAGGGATGGCTTGCACCTGTTACCCCTGGGCGTCTGGATACTGGATAAGGCCTTTGCCACCTCCATAGAGCCGTACGTAGGAAAGGCTGAAAAGACTAATCCACCACCCTAGAAAACATAAGTGGTAAGAAACATAAGGGTAATGCTGACCAATGCCAGATGTGTAAACTGCAATATGCATGCTCCTGAGGCACCTCCCAGTATGGAGAACATTGATGTCTGTGCAGTGACAAAAGCCTGCTGCAAGCCTACTGACAGCACACCAGCACTACCAGGTTATACCTCATATCATGCGTTATGGCCCCAACACCTGGACTAAAACATCAAAGGAGGGGATGTATCCATATGCAGTACAGACACCCATATGGCCAGGTAACTGACAATGCACGAAGCAGCGGAGACCACCCATGTGCACCTAACTGTAGTCAAAACTGCTGTACAGTCTGTAGCATGCGACAGACCACACTCTCACACACAGGAACCCCACCCAGACATCCTGAAGACACTGGACAGTATGAATGTCCCACCAAATACCAAACAAGGTAATCATAAATTACCACATAGGTGGTAAACCATTATGTATGCAAGGAGTAATCAGGGACCTAGGGACACAAGTTGATAGTAACCTGTCATGTGACACTCACAATGCCAATGTGGCTAGGAAGACTGTCTATATTGGACACCGTATCATGAAAGGATTCACATCTACATCAACAGAGGTCACTGTGCTCCTGTACTGTTCTCTTATCTGACCCATAATCTAGTACAATGACTCATATGGGATGTACTGTACCTGACACCTGCAGCAGTTAGGAAGACCTCAAAGGTACCTCACCAAGAGGATAAAGGGTGTCAAATATATGTCATATGCTGCCTGGCTGTAGACACCCCAGCTGAATGCAGTCACAGACTGCCTACACAGAGGCATTGTATGTCTGTTGTACAAGGCCATGTCCAACACAGGAGTAATGGACATGCTCCACCCCAGGAAATCAAAGCCATTGGAGCTGTGAGAGTGACAGATGTCAACCTCAACACATAATGAAATAGGATGTGCTGGAGGGACAGATATATAACCCAGAGGCTCCCCACACCCTGGAACAGGATCCCACTCCATGTTAGGCAGAGCCCCTCACTGACACCCCTCAACAGGAATATTGCCAAGTGGATGGATGATCGTAGATGTACACTGGGGTCTTCACTGTGTCACGCCCAGACAGAGGCACAGAAAAGAAAATCATAAATGGCCATAATATTCACATAGCAAGATGGACACACACACTCTGGCTAGGCTTACTAATGCCCTAGGGTGGATAGCCTAGTATGAACCTATGAACTTATGAAGATACAAATTGTACAGGACACTAAGGATGATCACAAGGCTTACTCAACTGATGGTAGGAACCATGTTGGGAATTCACAGATATGCTCCAAATCACACAGATATTACAAACAACATACCAAACACACACACATATTGCCAACATACAACCTGACAGGTGCAGTGCAACCCCCCGCCCCCAGAATGCAAAATATCTATCCCAGCAGACTGTTGGCCCCCTGACATTGCAGATGCTGAGGTAACAGCCATCATCTACAATGCAAAACACACAGCAGCAAAGGTATGAGATGGTGTCCTGGGCTGAGGCCAACATGGACTCCAAGAAGAATGGAATGCCAAATCACACTACTGCTCAATGTCAGCCTTACCACAGGATATGTACCCAAAGAGCAATGTACAACAACAGTGGTCCTTCACAACAAAGGTGTTGCCTGAATGGATACTGCAAACTACCACCCCAGGCTCCTGACAAGCTTGTTCTGCACAGCTATGGAAAGGATCAGCATGTACCGCAGACATAAAGCTATCGGGGACCTACTGACACCGGACCCTGCCCAGTGTGGCTGTTGTAAGTGCAGATCCTGCCCCTAAACATGTATGACCCATTTGAAACAGTCATTAAGGTAATCAATGAGGGCTATGTGGTCCACACAGCGTAGCTGGACTGTGCAAATGCTTCCAGACAATACCCTACGTGTTCAGTATGGATATGTTCACCAGCTTAAATATAAACCCCTATGTCAGTAGAGGGGTTGCAAACCAGACCAAGGACAGAACTGACATGGTCAGACATGCTGTATCCATGTCAGACTACAAATCAGATATAAGTGGCATCCCACAAGGCTTGGCCTGGGACCTCCCCCGTTCTGTATATATGTCCCATAGGTACAGGCCAAAATGGAAGGACTGTGACTGAACATGTATGCAGAGGAGTACAAACTGCCCACCATATCTGACCCCCAGCTGACACAAGCAACCCACAAAAGGGCCACATAGAAACAGACAACTGGTGCCATAGCTATGTCAGCAAGCTAATTGCAGAAAAGTGTATAGACAACCACCGTGGATATACAGTAAGTGCACACCAATTACCACACAGGTGTTAACCCATTACGTACCTAACATGTAATGAGAGACCTGGGGACACAAGGTGATAGATATCCTGCATTGGACAAACATGTGGCTGTAGTGTTCACAGAAACATACCATATACCCACCCAATCATGAAGGTTGTCAGATCTACATAAGGGGAGGTCACTGTGGCTCTGCAGTCATCCTTCATCAGCGTCACAATTGACTACAATAGTCCCTGTGGGATGTACCTCAGCAGACACCTCCATCAACTGTAAAGTCCACAACAGTACCTCACCAGGAGTAGCAAAGAGCATGAACAGATGCCATGTGTTGCCTGATTAAACAAACTGCAGCTCCACACACTGCCATACTTCCCACCCAGAGGCAAGCTGTGCCTGATGTATGAAGCCATGTCCAAGCTGGAATCAATGAACATGCTGCACCTTGTACAATCTGAATGGCAGTGAGCTATGCACATGAGAGACCTGAACCCCAGCACTGACATACATAGGACAAGCTGTACTGAATGATCCATAACACAGAAGCCACCCCCACTCTTGAGTAAACTCCCAGTACAGGTTAGCCAGAAGTCACCTATCAACACCCCTCAAGAGGAATCCTGATGAGTGGATGGGAGATGGTAGGTTTACCCTGGGTATCACTGTTATGTGACAGGTAGACGGAGGCACAGTATACTAACCATGACATATGTCATGGCAAACTCCAGTTACAATGTGTGTCGAAGGACAAACACACTCTCTGATTAGCATCAGAAATGGCCTAAGGAACATCGCTAGTGTTTGCCAATGTCCACCTATGTTGTGGAATACACTACCAATGTTGGACAAGCCTGGTGTAGGTAGTCCATATATGAACATAATGCAACATGGTCATATGTGCACAACTGTCCCCTACACAGTCTGTTGTGCTCACTATGAAGATGTCAAGCAGTGATAGGACTAAAGCACAGTATAATCCCTGTGGTGGTCAGACACGAAGCAGTTGGCCAGTAAGTACACAACATGACACCCAACACACAACCATAAACGTGAGATATTGTTGAAGTTCACACTCACCCAAATATGTGGTGGACTGCAGAGTTCAACATATGGAAAGCTCACACTGGGCATGCTCGCACACTTTGATAAATGAGGCATATGTCAGACAACATGCCATGGAAAGGCTGAACTGTGCATGCTCACACACTTAGGCCATATGTCCGTTTAGCAGTTGGCCACACATATCCGGTATTTGTACGTGTCATTCCAGGAACCAACCACAACACAGCAATCTGCCCAGTGCACACAGTAAATGACTACAGAGACATAAGTGATATAGTGGATCGCCCTCATATTCCAACATCTTCCACAGATACACAAGTTGTTCATAGGAACAGGGAATGCTATGGCAATAAAGACCTGCAAACAGTCTAACAGCAACAAATATTGTGCATCTGACAATTAAACATATGGGTGTAGAGGTCAATACTAGGCGTTTGCCCTAGGGAATGACAGCTTAGCCAGAGTGTGCTTGGCATCTGCATCCCCAGTACAGTAGGCTACTGTGCCACTGTAAAGTAGGTCACATAAGGCAACGTTTGAGGCTAGTGTGCTGTGCCTCTGTCAAGCAGGGGCACAGTTGAGATCCCAGGGTTTGAATGTGCTAAGCCACATCCATGTTGTTGGTGTGTGCTGGAAGAGGGTTGCTGAGGACCTCTAACAGTAAGTGGGCTGCAATAACAGACTGAGGGGAGCCCTATCTGCATTGTCTGGACAATTTCACTGTCAACACTGTGTTGTGATGATTATGTGGGATTGAAATGTCGTGCCGGTACTGTTCACAGATGTCCTCCCTCTGTGGGCTACAGCTCTGCAATGTATTAGCTCACTCTGTCTGTTGGACAGCTCATATATGGCTGGTGTACATCTGACAGGTGTCCTGTTGTGGAGCAGTCATGGGTATATGTGGGATAGCATGATCAATGCAAACCTTACACATGCTCATAGAATGCAACTGTCAAGGATTATGCAGAGTGGCCATTATAGTCCCCCAGCATGGGTCCTTTGAAGTCGTCCACCCCAGTCTTCACAAGTGTAGAGTCTGCTTGTGCTAAATACAGTTTGTTTGCAGTGACAACCTTGCCTGGGGGTGGGGATGGGATATGGCTGTCCCAGGGAAAGGTGGGTATGGTCAGATATCAACAATGGTGGTCTACCTCTGGTGTGTTACAGTGAGTACCCATGTTGCAGATGGACAGGTGCAATATGTATTCCCCCATGTGGCTGTGGTGAATGGTTCTGCCATAGCGCATGGACCCACAAATTGTAGTGGCTGTAGGGTAAAGTTGTAGAGGCCTGAGCAGTTCCCACACACAATATGCCTGTACCTGATGTTAACAACTGGAATGGTATAGGTGAACACCTGCATATCCCGGCACTGTTCCCAGTGAAGCAAAGTGTGTGTCCTGGATGTGGGAGTGGTGTTCTGGACTGGTTGTGTTGTGTGTTACAGGTCCTGTGGTCATGAAGCATGGTATAGAACATAACCTGCCAGTGCGATGTGCATATCTGACCCTGAAGTAGGTGGCTGCAAATGCATATATATGCTATCCCCCACCTGACAGGTAGTACTAGATGTACATACCTCTGTATAAATAAAGATGTCAGCACCCTATAAATACTGCAGGTGCAGAACAAATGCCCAGTAATTCGGATAGTGCTGTCTGCTAATGCGTCTCCCTCAAGTGCCATAATATAGTTAGGTAGGAGTTTGAACCATGCAAATGCTCAGTGTGTGTGTGGGTGAGCAGGGTTGATGTGTGTGCAAGTCTGTGTGAGGGAAGTGCCCCTTTTGGCAACTGGGAAAACACTCTACAGGATGCACATTTTTCTATCTAAGCACTGATGATATCAGCACCCTATAAGTACAGCAGGAGAAAAAAAACCTCCCAGTAATGCGAATAGCGCGCTCTGCTAATGCATCTGTCACGAGTGTCATAACATAGTTAGGTAGGGGTTTGAATCCTGCAACTGCCCAGTGGGTGTGGAGCGGGGTTAGTGTGTGTGCAAGTCTGTGTGAGGGAAATGTCCCTTTTGGCAACTGGAAAAACACTCTACAGGATGCACATTCGCCCTATATAAGCACTGATGATGTCAGCACCCTATAAGTACAGCAGGAGAAGGGAAACCTCCCAGTAATGCGAACAGCGCACTCTGCTAATGCATCTCTCTCAAGTGTCATAACATAGTTAGATAGGGGTTTGAAACCTGCAAATGGCAAGTGTGTGTGTTTGGATAAGGGGAGTTTGTGTGTGTGCATTTCTGTATGACAGACATGTGCGTTTTGGCAATCAGGAGAACACACTACATGATGCACATTACCCTTTCCAAACACTGATGATGTCAGCACCCTATCCGAATAGTGCGCTTTGCTAATGTGTCTCTCTCACGTGTCGTGACATAGTTAGATAGGGGTATAAATCCTGCAAATGGCAAGTGTGTGTGGGGGGGGGTAGTAGGGTGTGTGTAATTGCAAGTGTGAGAAAACCGATCCTTTTGGCAAATACTACAATACACCAGATGCTGCATATTCCCCCAGTAAACACAGGGGATGTCACCACACTATCAGTACAGCCAAACAGGGCTACTTGCCCAGTAATGCCAATAGTGCGCTGAGCTACTGGGTCTATTACCACTGTCAGAGCACAGATAGGTATGGTTTGGAAACCCAAAACTGCCATGTGTGGTTGTCTCACACAATATGACCATGTGTGGGTTGTTGTTCATAACAATGCATGCCATTGCCTAAACCAGCAATGGCAATGCACACATGATGTATGTGTGTGACACATACACATATATACCTGTGACCTTCAGTAGTTACCATGTCTGACATGTGCCTGAAGTGAATAAATGGTATTCGCAATGCATAACAATATGACTGTGTCTTACTGTGCAGGGGCCGCACACGGTATGTGTCTATACAGTGTGGGTTGTATATGGTATAATACCTACAGCAGGGGATACACATCTGGTCTGGGCCATATAGTCTACATGTAGTCGATGAACAGGTGCTGCATGTTCCCACCTGTTGTGGGAGTGGTAACATGTTGTTCCACTGCAATTCAGTGACTACATGCTGGGAACCTTTCAGCTAGTGTGTTGTAGCTACAGTAATGCTCACGCATAATGTTTGGCTGGATGCAGTCCAGCCATATAAAGACATTTTTTGAGACTGTCATATTGCCAGTGTTGTTAGGGAGGATAGGTGGGTTTCCTGTGTATGGGAGGGTTGTGTGTGCCAGGCTATGACCCAGAAGGCAGTCCAACACACTGTTAGCTGCTCACAGATAGGCCCTGATGCTTTGTGCTGTGCCAACAACCTGGAGGTGTGTGTATCTGTGGTGCCTTGAGATACCACCCCCCTGTCCATGTGTGTTACATGTGTAGGGGATGACAGGCATGGTATGAGGTATAACCTGGCAGTGATGGGTTGCACCTGTGAGCCGTGAATCAGGAATCTGGTACTGCACAGATATTGCAGTTCACCGTGCTGAGGACAGTGTCCAGTGCATGCATCTTGCGGTGTACACTGCTGGTGTTGTGTAGCATCACTGTTAGTGTCCTATCCTGTGTGATACCCACGGAGGTGGCTATGTAATCTGTGTCCTGCAGCAAAAGGCACTATGTGTGTATCAAGGGGCTTCTCCAATAAACAATGGCCCCTGGTTGCCACGTGCAAGCTGCCCCTGCAAATCATTGTGGCTTCCCTAGCATGTAAGCACACATTGACAGCCATTGGATACCCTATGAATGACATTGGAGATTGAGCAGAATGTAGACATAGAACACCCTTCCTACATATTGTGGTAGCATACGTGGTGAGGGTATGATGGCAACCAAGATCAGGCTCATACTGGCCCGTGCCACATGCTGAGAGATCCCTTCTATGTTCCCTATCATGTAATCCAGGGAGATATGTCTCAGGTCATCCATAGTGGTATGGTCAATGACTGAGTCATATGTGTCCATGCCTCTGACTGACCTGTATGCATGTGTTTTGTGGTGGACCATAGTGCCCCACAGGCATATCACTGTGACCTTCACCATGTACAGCCTGTTGAGCGGGACCCCACTGCAGCGGCCAAGGGAGGTACCTGACAGATCTGTAGCAGGTGTGTTGTGTAGCCCTACAGGCTGTGAGTGTGTGGCACATGGGATGTGTGTGCCATGTGTGGCATGTGCTCTGTTCCAATGTAACATATGCCTGTGCACCAGCTGTGGAGGTGTGCAATGCTCAGGCAGGATGCTATTCTGAGTCTCCAAGTATGCCCCAGTGTGTTTGGATTGCTGACAGTGCGGGCCTATGTCAGACTGGTATTGTAGTCACTGTAGTATGTCATGCCACCTGACAGGGTATGGCAGTACTGGGTTCAGAGTGCTCAGTCCCCAGATTGGCTATGTGGTGGCATCCCACACATGTGTTGTAGTTCCTGGCCAGGGGAGAGGGTTGACTGCATACATGTGGCAGCTGTGACATTGCCACATGACTCACATAAACCACAACTGGACCATAGAGGTGATTCTCAGGTTACCTTTGCACATGCTACCATAGTAGTGTGATTGCCATGGTGATTACCAACACATAGGCCCAATGGGGAACAACATACTGAAGGTGAGTATGTGTGGGTGTACTGCTACTGATTTCATATCACTGGCATATATGACTGCACACGTGGGTAAATGCCAGGTAAGTCATGTGCAATGTGTCACAGGCAAAGTACATGCGAACAGGACAGACAGTGATGTTCTGTCATGTGGAAAATTTACATACGTATAGTACGCTATGCAGATGTCACTAGAAGTTCACAGAAGCTCTGTAACTCTGCATTGCAGGTAGAAGCAGTGTTCCAGGGAAACCCAAACAAACATGCATGCAAACAAAGCTACAGTAAGCAGGACTGGAAGTAGTCCATTGTACAACAAAGAAGGGGTAACACTTACAGTAGGTAACAGTGCAAATATGTAGGCACTATCAACATGTACCCAGGAATGCACAGCTCAGATGTCCATGGTAGAACTGATATTATGTCATAGTTAATTGTGATTTGTATTACATTGGTACTGCACACATATCAACATGCGCAAACATCCACATTGCATAGTCGTTATGTGCAACATGCCACCATTACTGTACATGTCCATCATTGCGTATCACTACTTGCATTAGCTTCTCCCCTGTCCTACCTATGTATGTGGCTATCTGTTGACATCCTTACCACCGGTATGCAATAATGTGCAGCTGTTACACTATGGTACTTACTATGGGTGTAGATAACAATTCAGGACAGTCATACAGTTACTGCATCAGGCATGCTGGGATATACACACAGTCATATCAGCACACTGTACTGTTACCAACATGATACTAGTAATACACTTCTATGTAGTCAACCTGTGCATCAGTAACAAGTTTACCTGTTCCTGCACTGATGTTGGAGATTGCTGGAGGTGGCACAGTTTCATCATATGCACAGGGTGTGAATTAGGTATGCCTGAGTCTGCCACTGATACCACCAATTGACATGTGTGTGTATGTGTGTTGGTGAGGGACAGCAGTACAGGGTGGGGCACTGTTGGTGCATTATGTGTGTGTATGTGGTAGCCTTAGGTGTTAACATTTCGCATGTGTGTATGCATGCACACAGTTCCACCTCATGGCTGCCATATACTGGAGTTTGTGGACAGCCACAGACTGCACCTGGCAGGTCATACAGATCAGTGTCTGTGGGCACAGACACGGTACCTGTGCCTGGCAGGGGTGCTACGGGCCGTATCCAGTACTAAGAAAGACTGGGTACTGTCATCAGAAGCGGGAGTGTGTTGACTGGACACAGGTCCCTGTTGGGACTGTCCAGAGCCACATGCATGTGGTCTCCTGGGGCGTTCCGATGACAGCACAGACCCAGCAATGCTGGGGCTGCTGCTGGCACTATGGGGGCATCCGCGGGCCTGTTGTCATCCGTGCCAACTGCCAGCTGCTGCTGTTGCTGGCATACGGCCACGTCGATGCCGCAACCATCCACCATTGCCCTGGCTCATGGACATGTGGTTGTGGAACTGCTGTAATATGTCCCCACAAAGTCTGTCTATGACACCGGTGAAATTACGGATAGCATCCGCGATGTCACGCATAATGTCAGTCATGGCTGTGCGACATGCTCTCAGCTCCCTCAGACCCTGTCTGGTGTACCTTTCCATATGCGACTGTGCCTGCATGACAGCCCGAAACATAGCTGAGGTTGACAGACCTCTTTGGGCATGTCTGCCAGAGGCAGTACGCCCACAGATGCTCCCACGAGAACCCATGGGCAACTGTCTGTGTGGTACCATCGCAGGACCCTGCCCATGGCTGCTGTGTGGGGAAGCATGTGCCACAGATACCACATTAGCCTGGTCAATGCCCACTGTATCCTGTCCATCACCTAGGGACAATGGTGACATAGGATGTACTGGCAGGATGACTGTGCGCAATGATGGGGTTGACAGCTGTGTACTGTCAATTGGCTGACCAATGATGGACCCTGACACACCTTCTTGTGCCATTACACAGATATCATCATTATCAGTACCTGTGGCACCAGATTCAGGTTCCCTGCTGCAGGACACCAGAGCAGCACCAGAACCTGTGGGAGGAAGACAGGAAACACAGTTTACAATGTCTACACAATGTTACCAATGATGCACTAATGCACACATGCACACGTGGACACATGCACACATGCACACATGCACACGTGGACACAGGCACACATGCACACGTGGACACAGGCACACATGCACACGTGGACACATGCACATGTGGACACGTGTACACATGGACACATGCACACATGCACATGTGGACACAGGCACACATGCACACATGCACACGTGGATACAGGCACACATGCACACGTGGACACAGGCACATATGCACACATGCACACGTGGACACAGGCACACATGCACACATGCACACCCTGCAGTATACACAGAGCACTACTGAGTTACACTAGTATTACTAGCACTATCAGGACTATTATAGGTATTGTTAAAACACACTCACCAGCATGGATGGGCTGCCTTGCTGTAACACCAGAGGGACCTGCAGAAATGAGGAGATTAATGCCAGTGGGCACAACTGTGCCATTGATACTGCATATGATACAGTGCAGTAGTACACCAGTTGCCTTTCACATGTCAGCTGCTGATATTGGCAATATCACACCTGCACAATTACATACTATGTTGACAGCTACATACCACAGACACACCTTACACATGCATAAACTAACAGTGTACAGAACAGTCAAGTGTACATATGGCATATTACCTGCACACTCCATGTCATGTTGCTGTGTGGATCCAGCCTCCATCATGATGCAGGTGTGTTGCTGTTGATGTTGGAGCCACAACACTTAGGAGTAGCCCCTCCAGTCTGGTGAGGGGGGCATGTGTGGCCACCCCACCTCCTGTGGCGACCTGTTGCCTGTGGATATCCGACACACGCTGATGGACATTTCTGATTAAATCACTGCAGTGATGTCGTACCTGCTCATATGTCCTATTATGCGTGCCAATGTCATTTACCCTATGGACAAGGTCTTGCCACAGTGCAGCCCTCTCCTGCTGATTCTGGCTGGTGCAGGAAAACAGTATGTCATAATCCAGCACCAGGCTCTGGTGTATCTCTTCATCTTCTGCAGCAGAGTAGGCAGGATTTCGCTGACGTGCCATGTCCCTGGAAGAGAACACAAACAGGATATCAGCAGACTATGTCAGCAATATATGGCACACATACTATACATGATACTCAACTGTAGTGATATACTACTACTCCCATATGTAGCAGGTGTGTGTCTCTTGGTGGATACACAAGTACATGGCCAGATATCAGTGCTCAGCCAACACCTGTGCAACAATACCTGCCACATTCCATACAACATAGTAGCATGCCCCATCGGTCAGCACACTGAGACAGGTCCAATGCACAACCTCACTCTGGGGGCTCATACCAAGGTACTGTATGTGGAACGCCATCCGATAGTGTGATCTGGACACAAATTACTCGGCCTGGATATAGATATCCCACCACCACCACCACCAGCACAGTAGACTACTTTGAAATATATGTGATTAGACAGATATTCACTTGTTAGGACTGACATGGTATCCATGCAGCCCACTGGGCCAGTGGAAGCCACAACCCACACTGCTGACCCCTTTGCGAATGCTTCCCATGGACATCCCAAAGAATGCATGGAACATGCACACACATTTCTAACCCAGACCCTATGCACAAAGGTTAGGCATCCTGTCTAGTGGACCTCAGCCAAAGGCAGATTGTATAACGATAGAAGGAGGCTACTGCAGGACAGAGCAGATTCACATAAAGGGAAGGCATCTGTGGTCAGCACTGGCAATACACTACGGTCTCTCATAACAACATCCACGGCCTACTCTGGGAGGGAAATGGCCACGAACACTATGGATAACCACAAGGCCTTCTTCAGTTATGTTAGACATATGGACCAAACGCCTCAGATATGCTCTGAGTTACTACACACCTACTTAACATTCACTGAACACACAGATATTGGCAACATTCTGGCAGACAGGTTCAGTGCACGTATCCCTCCTTCTCCCACACACTTAGAAATACTTATCACAGCTGAATGTAACCTCCCTATCATCTCAGATGTCCAGGTGAGGGCCGCCCTCAGCAAAGCAGAACACACAGCATCAATGTGACCTGATGGTATCCCTGGATGTGTGCTACATGAACTCCAAGAGGACATACAACCGCATATAAGACTGATATTTAACCTTGGCCATACTACGGGATATGTACCTGAACACTGGCATACAGCAACAGTGGTCCCACTCCACTAAGGAGGCACCTCTACTGACCCTGGGAACTACCGCCCCATAAGCTTAACCAGCCTGGTCTGCAAAGCTATGGAATGATTCAGTATGGGACGCATATACAGCGATATTGGGTACCTGCAGACACTTGATCCCACCCAGTTTGCCTTTGTGATGGGCTGATCCTGCCTTTTGAACCTGGTTGACCTTTCAAAACAGTCACTACAGCCATTGATGAGGACAACACAGTCCATACAGCCTACCTGGACTTGCCTAAGACCTTCAACACAGCACTCCACTCAGGCATCATAGACAAGCTCATTAGCTTACATGTTACTACATATGTCACATGATGGGTTGCACACTGGTTGACATACAGAATCCATAATATCGATATTGCGGGAGCCATGTCAGACTCAATGCCAGTCACATGTGGTATCCCACAGGGCTCTGTCCTAGGACCCCTCTTGTTTGGCATTTACTTCTCAGATGTGAAGGCAAACATGTGCGGGTTGTGGATGACAAAGTTCCTAGATGACTGCAAACTATGCGCCATAGTCATTACACCAGCTGACACACACATCCTACAGACAGGCCTCACTGAAACAAACAACTGGTGCCAGGATCATGGCCTAACACTGAATGACATGTAATGTATAGTCATCCCCTTTGGGTGGAACTACGTGCACACAACATATCACATGGACATACCTACAGATAAAGACCTATGACACATATGGAGGGTTCACAGTATGTAGACTATTAACTTGTTACTTTACATTACCTGTGTTTGTCGCAGCTGGTTGCATTACCATTAATACAGCTTCCTGCTGCTGCTAGCCCAGCTTGGTACTGACACTGCTGACAGCTTCAACTTAGTTTGTGTAATGTGTGTTGTTGTTTGTGTTCTTATTTTCTTTCTTTTTTTTTTCTTTGTCTCTCTCTGTCTGCCTCCAGACAGTGCAATGAAAGTATTGCATGTGTGGAGTGTGAGTACAGGATGCTTTTGTAGGTATCTGCATAAGTCCATGTGATGGCCTCTGCACCAATTGTAAGCCAGCATTTGCTAATTGCATGCAGCCAGTTGTGTACTGATTGCAGTTCTCACTGTGATTTCAGGACAGTGCTATAAAAGGGTATGTGAGATAGGCGTTGCCCTTTCAGAATGTAAGGGCGGGGACCATGCTGGTATGCTGTGGACACTGTTCTGTGAGTGTAAAGGTTAGTATCTCTCTCATGATTCAGGCTGTGTTGTAGATTCACATTTCTCCATTCCTCTCTCCTGTTTCCTGTACTAAGTGTTCATGCACACTGATGCCTACAACTATATATATATATATATATATATATATATATATATATATATATATATATGTAAATATACATACATTTATATATGTACATTAACTGACATTATTACCTACTAGCTACCAACTAGCAAGGCTGTTTCTGTTCACACACTACTATTATAGAAATCCGCTAGATTTGACAGTAAGTATACATGACATGCTTTGTGTACTACACATCCTATATTCCCTTTACATTCATTCCTACTATTACATGATATATTTATTTTAGCACAATGTTCTTGTCTAACAGTCATGGCTTAGTGGTAGGTCATGCAGACTACTGTTTACAAGGTCCTGGGTTCGGGACTGACAGTGGGATTTTATTTTGCTTTTGAACTGACTACAGGACCTGTCAATCAGAGTGACTAAGGCACTTTTAAGCAGTTGTAACCAGGTTAGCGATGGTTTGCGCGGAGCTCCCGCATGCGCACTGGTGTTCAGCTCCGCACACACCCGCTTACAACCGCTTAACAGTGCTTACCCTGGTGCACACCTGCACTATATTCTTTGAAAGAAATGAAAATGGGGAGACAGGAAAGTGGTGAAAAAGGAGTCACAAAGAGGGTAAGACAGTAGGGAAACAAGCTTGGGTTTTGCAGGAGGGATGTAGGTAAGGCCCATAGCTGCCCATTTCTTCATCAGCAACAGCTGTGCATATGTTTGTAATTTGGTGTGACATTTGAAACCTTCCACCCCTGAGAGAGGTGTCAGGACAACAATAATACTTGTTGTACAGCCAATTGTAATTGATAGTTTCCATGTCCAGCAGACATGTGTGCGGAATGGGCAGCTATGTATGGTGCGTAATTTTTTTGTGGGTACAGAGTGCCCTTTTTTTTTCAGGTGAGAGTGGTATGTCAGGTAAAGGAAGTCGGTATAGCTGGGGAGGTAGGTTGGGTAGGTCAACAGACAAGACAAACAAGACGCATACAGGGGTGGTGTATGACACGTGTGTGGGGGGTTACACAATTGACGCGGATGGATGTTTGGATATCCAGAGCCCATGAGCCCACAGATGGCAACAGTGGAACTGATATCCCCACCCATGGGCAGTTGCCACTGTTCCTTCACTGCCCAGGACAGGGCTGTGCTGGGGGCTGTGTAGGCCGGGCAACAGGCATGCGCATAAGTTGTGCCACCTGTGCCTCAAGCTGGAGTAGGGGCCCAAGAACAGAGTCCCAGATCTCCCTATGCACCACAGTCTGGACGCTACGGAAGGTGAGTGGTGGTTCTCCTCTGGCCACACTTGCAGAGGGGGGACGGGCCCCATCCCCTGCAGCACTTCCACCTGCAGGTGGCACAGGGCCACCGGAGGAGGGTCCAGACTGGGCACTAGTGCCAGGTGCACTCGCCAGCTGAGGTGGGAGAGGTGGGTCCGCTGGAACCCGCCTTCCCTTTCGTCCTATGTTTTGCATTATGTCATGACAGTTTGGGTTAGTAACATACAATACCATTCGCAATTAGTTGTAACAGCATGCATTAGTATTCCCATTAACCAAACACCCAGATATTCACACCATTGAACAGTGACCATAACACATGCATAATTTGAACAGCAATACACAGTCTAACAACATGCAGGGTTGATTGATGGCAACAGGCCATCAGGTTTGGATGTATGAACAGGGCAGATGCATCAACGTACATGCAAATATTTATAACCCAACAGGACAAATGTCCAGGGGTGTTAATTGTGATTGCACATACCAATTTCACGTGGAATGGATTATATGTGGTTATAGGGTGGGGTGAAGAAAATATTATTAACACCTTCGAATACCAATACATATGCTGTACATTTCTAATAGCTGCAGAGATATACACACTACTGTTCTAACTACAGTTTCCTATATGGTAACTACTTCAATTTGGTGATAGGACTGTTACTGCTACATCAATATACATTTTATTGTTATTCATACACGTTCATATCTGGCTTTGTTCAGCGACATCATCCTGCTACATTTGCTTTATATAGCTATAGACAACTGTGGATGTTTGGTATTTCAGACAATCATACTACCTGCATATTGCAGACTGAGAGCAACATATCCAGATTTTGGGATACACATTCCAGCTGCAGCAACACTTTGAACACATTTCACTGTTTGGTTCTGCTTGTCACATTCATTTCATTCTGTACTGACTGCAGTATACTTTATTCAGAGGTTATTACTACTTTATTGGTGGATTCATAACTCTTTCTCACACTCTCTCACTTGTTTTCATTTTACTATTCAGGATGGTACTTACTTCTAGGCTTTATTGACATGTTTTACCTGTAGTTATTACAATCCTTTCCAGCAGTCTCACTTCTGTCATGTTTCAGTATTTCAACAGGGATATATTTCACACATGTGATTTGCTCATCTTCTGCAGCTGTACTTTTCAGCCTGCTGCAGGTTGTGTACTATTATATTACAGGTGGGGCATCTTTATTTCAGACTTTATTTCAGACATTTTCATTTTTCTGTTTGGATTACAGACTGCAACACACTTTTGTAATCAAGCAATACTTGCAAACACTCTTACACTGTTACTTGCACATTTTATTACTTAGTGACTACACTGCACTGTTTTGCTAACTGTCATACTTTTATATTTCTTTACAGTTACTGGGAGAGGATTACTGACCTGCCTGGTGGCGCAACAGCACCAGCCTATCACCATAGGTTCTGCGGTTCGCAGAACGGACACCTGCAGCTGTAATATAAATGAAGTAATATTGGAATACACATCTCCATAATATCAGCTAGTTTAATTTCTTACATACATAATTAAATGCAACTTACTCAGTAGTGGGGCATTGGGCATTTGCCGGGCCTCCTGGATCCAAAGGTTCAATTGGTCCTGCTTATGTCTCTTCAGGTCCGCATGGTGGTGATGGACCTGCTCACCAGTCCTTGGAATCCCTGTGGCACTGGTGAGATCATGAGCCAACCGGTCCCATGCCTCAGCCCTATATGCTCCCCACAGGACCTGGCCCTGCATGAGTTGGGCCTCATGATTGTGGACTAGGAGCCAGACCATATATCTGGACTCCTCAACACCCCACCTCTGTGCTTGAAAGCAACTACCCTCACCTACTCCTGACATTCTGGCTGCAAGTTATTTCTACAATCGTTTATGCTGTGTATTCCCACCTATGAGGCTTATATATGCTGTTTTTCCCACACTTATCTGTGATTGGCCATTTTGGAATTGTATCAACTTCACAAAACCTGCTTTGTCATGCTCCACTTTCTATTCATTCCTATATATTTGCTATTACTGCATTTCTAAGTACAGCTGTCATGGCTTAGTGGTTCAGTACCTTGACTATGGTGCATGGTATCCTGGGTTCAAATCTGGCCACTGCTTTTTATATTTTATGACTGTCTAGACAGGCTAGGGGGTGTGTCTGTGTAAAGGCAGTTTTGTTACAGCTTGCTCAACGTTGCCCGTCGGTTAGCTTGTTGGCGCTGCGCGCAGCTCCGCGCAAACGGGGTACACTGGTTTATGCTTCATTTGGCTGTCAGCATGCATCTTACGCTCAGCTCAGCTAGGGGCACATAGTTTCAGCATGTTAAACCACTGCTCACCTATGGGCACTCATTTTGCACCTGTTAAACCACTGCTCACCTACGGGCAGATGCACTCACCTTGTTAAACTGTAGCTCAGCTATAGGCACATCTGGCATTTTTTCTTATTTTGTTATCTCATATTTCTTCAGAATAAATGGCCTATTTCATTACATTTTACATAAAATATAATTTTATATGTGTACATATATATCAGGGACTTGTTTCGTGCTTATTTTACTAAAAATAAAAGTTGATGTTGTGGTGGCTCGAACCATGACTGCCTGCTTTTCAGCCAACGTCTCTACCACTACGCTATTGCTTTTTGGCTTACTTTGCATAGTTAGTTCTTATATGCTTTTCCACTTACTGCTAACTGTGGCTGAGCTTCGGGCACGCCCGCGCAAACGAGCGCACTCACGGGCAAACATCTTTACAATTTAAAAAAAATATATAACATGTTCATTTATATATTTTATGTTCATAGTCTGTGGGGGCATGTGTTGTGTTGTGTTTATTCACATTTCCATGGACTCTGTCGTGGGTGTTTACTTTGGGCACTTTTACTCTTCTGGGGGCATGTCCGCTTGCAGGGCTCAGCCTACGGACACGCCCCCTACTGTCTTCCACAGACCGTGTTAGCCTTAGGTGTGATTCAGCATGCCCTCATGCATATGCATGACATGCTGACGTCACACCGTTTAACTGCAGCCTCCATGTAAGCCTTGTATCTCTTACACGGAGGCTTCGTGAATCCTGCCCATTATATCAGGGCATGTTTAGTACTGTTTGCCAAACAGTTCCATGTGATATTTTGTCCTATGAAGTAAATGTTCTTAGTCTTGCACAAAACTTTCAGTACAAGTTCTTTAGCGATGATGGGATGGGGGGGGGGGGGGGTTGAGACATGCATGACTCATATTTATCCCAGGAATGAAATTTACACTACATTTATTTACTAGCATATTTTCAATGTCCATCAGGTCCAAGTAGGCTGTGCCATTTAGTAAGAGTCCCAAACATTGTTAAATGTTGTTTCTTAGCTGTTTTTTAACATAATTAAAGAAGGATTTGTAATCATACTTGCCTTCAGATGCCAACATGGGTTCATGGGCTGCCTTAGTACAACTAATAGTACATTATTTTTTGAATTCTCAGATTCCTAATATTTTCTTTGACTTTGGGATCTTTAGATCTGCTGTACACTTGAATGAGTTTTTCTTTTGTTGATTTTATTGACGTCAATCAACCAGGATGGGTTGCTTTTAAATTTTACAGTTGTATTTTGATCTGGATAGGGCTGCCAATTCTATACATTTATTTCTAATAAATTATCTCTATCTGAGGATATGTTTGGACTGATGTTGTTATAAGTGAATTCTGAGACTTCATCATAGATTTTGAGGGAGGTTGTGCACTTGAAGTCTTTGAATAACAGTATATTGGTTCCATGGGGTTTAAATAGTGAGGGGAAAAGGTTATTAGCTTATGTGCTAACTTAATCAGAGAGTGAGTTACTAGTGGATATGTGCATGATGACCCTACCTTTGTAAGAATCAGATCAATAATATGTTGTCCTCTTGTTAGGTTATTAAAAATTAAGTCCATTGAGTTCTAATTAGCTCTAAAACCTTCTGTGCATATCCTAAATAGGAGGTATAGGTATTCCAGTTAATGAATTGGTAGTTAAAGTTTCCAGGAATGGCAGAGAACTTGTTACTACAGAGTTCATTGATGGTGCTTAGGAACCTGACATGACCTTCGAAGGTCATGGAACGTGTTCTGTAACAAAGTGATGAACTGATGTGATTTGAAATTAAATAAATTCCCTTCATGGTTCCCTTTGAATTTGTCTAGAGGTGATATGGTCTCTAACAAATATGGGCACTCTACTGACATTAGCTAAATCCAGATATACAGGGGGTGTTTTCTGGGCATATAAACTATGTTCCACTAAAACATATGGATACCTTCAAAATGCAGGAGTGTCTCAAGGTTGGACAACTTATTGTTTAGATGTCTGGCTTTGAGCAAACTCACCTTAAATCTTCTGTTTTGATATTGATATGCTTGTTACATTTGAATATTCATTAACTGAACATTTCCAAAAAGAAGAACTATGAGGGCTACAAATGAGGGCTACAAAGGCTTTAGGTACTATGTGGAAGCCTTTGACCAGGAGGTGCAGACCATCCTCTGTAAAGCAAATAGCACTGTCAGGTATCTTGCTCCATGCTGATATATTCTGGATTCTTCTAGACTGACACAAATTATTTAGCCTAATTCTTGAAGGCAGTTATCATTTCATTGTACCTAGGCATCATTTATAGAGAAAGGAAAATTCCACTCAGTATCATGGTCTTGCCTGCATTTGTGCCATGGATAAAGAGCTCAGACATGTATCTCACCATTTCCTGCAAAATATATCAACCCAGGTCTTACACACCACATGCACAACTATTGTTTCATGGCTATTTTTGTCTGGTGCAAGGGTCCTGTGGGTTCTTGAGGCATCTGATATCTTGGCACCTGAAAGACAACTCACTGTCACCCTGTCTTTATCCATACTAGTGTGGGGGACATCTGTGTGTCTTACTGTGGAGTCACCAGCCACTAAAACATTATTTGTGGAGTGGTCTGGTGTATGGGAACTGAGATTCTTTGTCTTACAATGATGCTTTGTTATTGGTTTGCTATTATATGATGGACTTTTTGTTGATTTTGAATTTTAGAACTGGTCAGTATTCCATTTTTCATATTAGCACACAATCTGACTCAAATAATTAGAATGTCAAAAATATAGATGGAAAGCTGTTTTAGCTTAATTAAGTAAGCAATATATTAATTAAATATGGGGAATGAATAGAAGTGTGACAAACAGAGCTACTGATAAATGAAGTATTTTTACTGGGAGATTAAAAGAGACTGAGGAATCTGAGAACAGAAATAAATAACTCTAAATATTTCTTTGAATGACGGAAGAAAGCAGGAAGAAGATGAAGATTAAGCTGAATTCAACTACTGAAGGTTGTTATAGGAAATACAGGATCTCTAAAAATCATTTGAAGAAGTAGCTTAGGCTTTTCTTACTGAGGAAGGACAGAGAACTATGTGTCAAGTAATAGCTAACACATAGAAGCAATTATATTGTTATAGAAATAGTAAGAAGATTTCTCTGGGTCCTTGTACTAAATGGAAAAGTTTTAGAAAAGGTATGGTGCACACATTTTATCAAGATATTTGTTAAAAGAAGAGGAGAGCTGTGGTCAGGTGAAGACAAAACTTTTGGCATATTAAGGACAAATAAGACTTATCGAATGAACATGGAGTAAGTTGCAGCACAAAGCACAAATACCAAAAAGATGATCATTTATTTCAGGACAGCATATGTGAATTAAACATTAGTGACACCAAACTCCAAGTAAGATTTACAGAAATGGGAAAAAACATTCCAAAGATTATATGGAATGTGGGCAACAACAAGATGGCTTATTAAATATGTATTGGGATTGTAGGATGATCCAAGATAGGTGGAAACAAGTCAGCTGATGTAGGAAAAGAAGTGTTTGGTAACCATACAGTACAGTCATGTGATTTCATAGGACTGGGCAATGATGACAGGGATTAAACATGAAAAGTGGAGAAGTATGAGAATTTACCCCCAAAGCCATGTTAGTCAGAAAATGGAAAACCAAATACTCTGCCACATTTCCTGATATTTAAAAAAAACTAATTTATATTACTGAGAACAATACTGAAGTTTATTAAAATTAGTCTGACAGGGTGGCTGCAGTGGTGCAGTGGTTAGCGTGGCCTCCTTACAGCAAGAGGTTCTCCAGCTCGATTCTTGGCTGGGGTGCCTACTGTGCGGAGTCTGCCTGTGGTCATGTGGGTTTCCTCTGGGTGCTCTGGTTTCCTCCCAAAGATACACTGTAGGTGGATTGGACACTCTAAATTGGCGGTGTGTGTGTGTGTGTGTGTGTGTGTGTGTGTGTGTGTGTGTGTGTGTGTGTGTGTGTGTGTGTGTGTGTGTGCCTTCTGTGGAAGGTTGGGTGCCGGGCTGGCAACCCGACACCATATAACTCCACTGCCAATCATGAGCAGACAGGCGATCTGCTGTGGCGACCTCTAACCGAGAAAAGCCAGAAGAAGAAGAAGAATAATTAAAATTAGTCTGACAGCCGCTAGAGTTAAAATAAATTTGGAAAAAGTTGTTCCATATTTTAACATAGTAGTTTATTAGAAATGATTCAATATTTGTTGGTATAGATGTCTGATTGTTTTTTATGAAGCAGTATAATTTTTCAGGTTTTACTAATTGTTTATTTGATATTTTTATTCCTGTTTGGTTGGAATGTACATATATAATTGTGAAAATGCCATAATGAATGCTTTGCTGAAATGTCAAAAAAAGTTTTCAACAGTAAAATAAAATCAGTCATTACCAGTTCATCAAAATTAAAAAGCCAAAGTGAGGTCTGCAGTAATCTTGGTGTTATCTATGTCTGGGCTGTTACTTTTCTCCAGTGCTAGGGAGAAATCTGTCTTGTATGCCAACCCAGACTGGCTGTGACAGTGTTTCCTGCAACATTACATCATTAAATGACTTTTTTCAGAAAACCTGTAGTAATTACCACATTGTCTTTACTGTTGTTTAAAAATTTCCTATTCTGTTCTGCACTGTCTGTCCATTCCCCATACCTTTTAGTTTCGCCACAGCCACATGACAAGTAGAGAGTAAAGGTTCTAGCAGAATCCAGATAAACTACAGTATCAAGACTCCCTTTATCAAGTCATCGTTCATTCACTCACTGAAGTACATCAGGCTGGAATCACAAATGTAAAATCATACTGCTGGCATCAACAATAAAACAGGCATTCAGGAACTCTAGAAGATTACAAAAAAACATTTCAGAGGTTTCTTAGGATAGGCATTGGAGTAATAGGTCTGTAATTGCTCAGACCTTTCACAGATGCACATCTGAGCAAAGGAATTGTTGACTCTGACCTCTAAACATTTCATGGTAATTTCTTGTTTATTATATACTGCTATTTTTCTTCTGTTGATCAGTTTAGTTTTCTACTGCAGAGTGAAAAGTGAAGTGATCTAAATACTGATACAAGCTCTTATATCCCTACTCTACACAAATGAGAAACACACACACACACACACACACACACACACACACACACACACACACACACACACACACACACACACACACTTATGCATGCATGCACACACAGCTTCCCTGTGCTTGGCTTGGACATCTGTGACTACAAGACTTTGGGTTGATCTAAAACCTTCTGTGGACCTAGAAAGCAGATATAAGTATTTTTTTTCTTTTTCTTTTCACTTACTTTAAAATCTTAGTGCTATTTATTGGTTTTGTGCTGCATTTATTGATTTGGGTGAATTTATCACTATTTTTTAACCTGCACTTGTTAAAGAAACACAATCTGTTTGTTACTGAACTGTTCTTAGATCATTTTAACAATATTCTCATATTTCCTAACCTCCTTTGATACTGCAAATGTTGGTATGAGTTTGCCAAAGTTCTCCCGAGTTTGTTTAAATATTTCTAGGATTTGCAAAGTTTTTCTGCATTTGTAGAAGTTCTCCTACTTTTGCATACATTTTTTCTGTATCTGGAAACTTTTCTCAACGTTTGTGATATTTATTCCAGAATTCCTGATACTACAGGAGATCTGTTTTTAGTTGTAAAGCATTTGTTACTGCACTTGAGCTCAAAACTAGTTAATTTTCCATTAAGATGTTTTTTCTGCATTCAGATGGGAACAGAGGGCTGATTCAACCCATCCAAGTTGGGAAGTGCTATTGGAAGACTTATTGTGTGTTTATCTGATCAGTCTGAGGACTTAACTGTGTAAAAGTGTTTCATAAAAGTTTGGCATTTTCACATTGCACAAAAGCAGTGTATCTGTGCCTTGTATATCAAGTAAATGTTTCCAGTTTAAAATCATCTATAGGAAACTCTTTCCATAGTCTCTCACTGTTTACAGCTGCTCGAAGAGCTGTTAGTTTGCACAGAGGGAAGCAAGTACTAACCACTCTCACTTAGACTTTAAAAATGACTCTCCCCCTACTCCTTCCCATCTACTAAGGATCTGGTAAAATGGATAGGTGCTTCCCTGTCATCTCTGTTTCTGGCCTGGTGGATATGGGCATCCTAAGGCATTATAGTAACTGCCTCATATTTACTGGCAACCATTTAATTTTAGATTATACAAACAAAGTGTGTGAGAAATGTAAATACACAATGTCATTGGAGGCAGAACCCTCATATACACACATAAAAATGCAAACAAGGTTTCAGCTTTACATCTAAAACCTTCACTACCAGCAAACTCACAGATCCACATATGTGGAGGTATTCACTTGCAATCTACCCAAACCTCCAAGACCTCCTAAAAGTGTCTCTTAGTGGTCCAGGCTAAACTCAAAAAAGACAACACCTCACAAAACACATAACTCTGAAAATCATAGCAGTTGCTTTTCCAAGCCCATAAGATGACACACTACACAGCCAACCATTCAAATTATTAAGGATCCCATTGTAAGACATATTGATGTTCCCCTTTACCAGGGTAAACAAGGAGAAGATCACAGTGAGCTGTCTGTCTGGAGCCAGGATCCACCAGATCATGCATGGACTAAGGTCTATAAACCACAAGTACCAGAATAATACAGTCATAGTCCATGTGGGCATAAATGATCTAAGATGTACCTCACTGGACTACATGAAGAGAGACATGACGGAGCTTTCTGAATATGTGTTCCAGGTTCCAGACAGGTATGAATCTAGTCTTGAGTAGCTTCACCAATGATGACACAACAGTACCAGCAAAAAATGATTGACCTCAACAATTGGCTTAGTTTCTGGTGTCACAATAAGGGGATCCAATATCTCTCAGCCTGGGGAGACATGACTGACAAACCATGATGCTTTGCTGGAGATGGTTTGTACTTATCAGCACCTGCCTTCTGGATACTGGCAAACACTTTACATATCCTCATAGTGCCTTTTTTTAACCCTTGCCAAGTTGTTAAGCCCTCCAACATAACAACTATCTAAAGGTACTTCTGCTCAATGCTAGGAGTTATATAAAAACTACACTCCCTGGAGGGACTCCTCACCTTGTAGAATGCAGACATATGTACAGTCATGAAAATATGGTTCAAAACCATGGAAAGCACCCCGGCTAGCAAAGGCTACAATGCCTTTCATACATTTCGATCCTCCTCAACTCAGGATAAAACAAATGGAGGAGGTATCTCAGTGTTCATAAAGGACAGGTACACTGCTAGACTGATCCAACAAAATGACTCACTTGAGCTGCTGTATGCCCAACTAACCTTAAGTGCAACCCCCTATCATATAGAGACAGAGGCACAGTATACTAACCTCGAAAAAGGGCATAGCAAAATTCATTTAAAATAGGTGGCGAAAGCCAAACACACTCTGGCTAGGCTTGTAAATGCCCTAGGGCAGATAGCCTAGTATGAACCTATGAACCTATGAACCTATATCCTTGCTAGCTACAGGTGCCCTAACAAGAGTCTGGAAAATCATGCCTCCTACCTAAACCTATTGGAATATCATACTTATGGGTGATTTCAACTACACATCAATAAACTATCAGACTTATATGATCCATAATTCACTTTCTCGGAGGTTTTTTGGACTTCATCAACACAAACACACTGGAACAACTAGTTATCTCCCCAACCAAAAGTACAAATATCCTAGACCTAGTGAACATGGGGGATGCTGCTCCTTCCCATGCATTAACTCCTCCCTTGTAACATCTGACTACAAAATTATCTCCTTTAGTATTAAAACTAACTTCAAAGCCCCATCAAACTCCAAACCTGTTAAGAACTTTGGTAAGGCCAATTGCATCAAGCCAAGGGACATCTTATTAAACTTCCAAGCCCCTCCAAACCTGCATGACACTGAGGCCGACTGAGCAGTACATAAAAGCACTGTACAACCACATTCACTGCTGCATAGAAGAGGCATTACCTGGCTGAGTTAAACTTATGATTACTGACAAAAATAAACTACCCTGGTGGACCCTAGCATAAATAGGCTATTTAGCAAAAGGAAAAAAAAACCTCTTCAAAGCCAAGAAGGACAGACAAAACAGTGCAAACTGACATTCACCCATTTAAACAAACAAATTAGATAGCTGGTCAAATATGCCAAAAGAAGCTATGAGGCAAAAATGGCCTCCCAGGTGAACAATAACCATAAAGCTTTTTTTAATTATGTTTGTCACCTCAGGCGAAAACAGTCAGCAATGTGCTGAGTTACTCATGAACAGCAGTGCTTATAGCCAGATTGAAACTATAGCAAACTTGCTGGCTGACAAGTTCAGTTCAAACTTCTCCTCCCATCACCACATACCACAAACAAAGAAATACCCACAACCATCTCCCTACCAGTTATTATGAGGGAACAGTTCCTTAGTGTGCTCGCTAAAGCCAAAAACACAGCCTCCATGGGTCTCAACAATATTCCAGGATGCTTCTTAAATAGCTTAAAACAGAATCTATCATTGCCACTAGACGTCCTCTTTAATCACAGCCTCCAGACAAGCTTTGATCCAAAGGAATGGAGGACTGCAATGGTCATCCCTCTGCACAAGGGGGGCCCATCAACTGACTCAGGGAACTACAGACCCATAAGCTTGACCAGTCTTATCTGCAAGACCATGGAGAGACTTATCATGCCCCTGATCAATAATGACATATGAACTTTCCAAACACTGGAACAGACCCAATTTGGCTTTGTCAAAGAGAGGTCTTGCCTGCTCAATCTGGTGGAGTTCTTCAAGAAAGACACAAAGGCCATGGATGAGGGTAAAATGGTACACACCACTTATCCAGACCCAGCCAAAGCTTTCAGCACAATTCCTCACTCAGGGATCATGAGTTAGGCATAAACCTCTACATTGTCAGATAGATAGCAAACTAGCTTACTGACAGGACACCTTTTCCAGAT
The DNA here is from genome assembly GCF_019279795.1 of Protopterus annectens. Lineage (NCBI taxonomy): Eukaryota > Metazoa > Chordata > Ceratodontiformes > Protopteridae > Protopterus > Protopterus annectens. Next base: position 1,368,006,121 of record NC_056732.1, on the reverse strand, counting down.
AGGTGAATCTACCTCCGATAAGAAACCTGTTAATAACAGTGTCCCACATGGCTCAGTGCTGGGGCCCCTCCTGTTTAGTACATACTTCTCTGCTGGGGACCTCTGTTCACTGATGATTGTAAGCTGGGAGCAATCACTCAATCTGTAAATGATGTTGACAACTTACAAACAGGCCTAAAATGGCAAACAACTGGTACCAAAACCATGGTCTGAGACTAAATTCTAAAAAACGTGTAATCATACCCTTCAACAAATCAGATATCCCTGCAAATTATAATATTGAGAGCACACCCCTAAAAGTAGACCTAGTGGTGAGCGATCTAGGAACACAGATAGATAGTAACCTAAATTCTGACCACCAGGTAGCTACGATAGTGAGGACATCCTTCTGTGTGGTTCAACTTATAAGTAAAGACATGGCATCAAGGTCAAAGGAAGTCATAGTACTATTGTACTCGGCCATCATCAGGTCCATAAATCTAGTACAATGCTCCCTTCTGCATGTACCTAACCAGGCACTTCCACCAAATGGAGTTGCCTCAGAGGTTTCTCACTAAAAAATCCAAACCGTAAGACATATGTCTTATGCAGACTGACTAATTGCCCTATCCCTTTACTCCATCTCATATGGTTTATTGAGATGTGACTTATACCTGACCTACAAAGCATTCTGCTATCCAGCCATGATAAAAATGTTACATATTCACATGAAAAATTATACAAGGATTATGTGTTCCATAGACCTGAATGTTATTTGTGACTCAGAATTTACTGGAGAGATAGATTCATATCCCAGTGGCTACCTCTTCCATGGAATAAACTTCCCAGATTTGTAATACAAAACTCGTCCCTCAATCTTTTCAAAAAGAATTTGGATAAATGGGTGGTGAGCTGTAAATTCACTCCTGGGGTACTGCGCATGTCCCTTATGGACAGAGGTAGTCTGTAAAATGACTCAGGGTTCCAGAACCCAAAAACCCACCACCCTGATACTACCCCATCCCATATCTGGGGAATTAAGATATAATACTGTCATATCCTGGGTATTATTCACTAGGCTTGTAAAGGGTCTTGTGTTATTAGCCTAGTAATCACCTACGAACATACACAGAGGCAATGAAATGAGCACACACATGCATACACACATGCATGCACACAGTCCCCACAAACACACCCACATGCATACACTCACGTGCATGCACATAGCACACACAAACACATACACACACACACACACACACACACACACACACACACACACACACACACACACACACACACACACACACACACACACATGCTTATAAACACATGCACACAAACACACACAAAGAACACAAAGTGGAAGTTTTACACAGGTACAACTAATTAATTGGCAAAATAATCATACTTAAAAAGTAAATTCAGATTAAATGAATCATGATTTATATAAAGAGTACTTCTTATTCAATGAAAAGAAATATAGTCTAAACTGGGAAGGGGATGTCTATAAAACATTTCCATGAAAAAAAATAATAGAAAAAGGCATTCCCATTTTTTTGTTGAGGATTCTCCCTAGAATCACCATGCAGACAGCTTTGCCACTGCATTCCTTTCCTTAATACTAACAATTCCGAGTTTGCTGCAGCTTAGTATGAATAGGATCTCCCCCATGCAGCACCAGCTCAACTACTACATAAGTATTATTTTTGTGTGTTTTATGCCTGAAACCCATCCTTATATAGCACATGAAACTGCAGCTAAAGTCTGTACCATAACCCTGACTACATTCACAGGTTGACATTGAGTAAAACTCAATTATTTGGTTACTCTTGTAGTGTATTCATGCTGTGTAGAAATCCCAAAGGTAAAAGAACATTAATTATTTATTTTTTATTTATTTATTTACATTTTGTTGACCGGGCTAATCTAACTGGATACATATCCATTTTCAGTAGAGGCCCGGGGAGAAAAGCTCCAAGAAGGGCATTAATTATACAATTATAGAAAACAAAGCTCCAAGAAGGGCATTAATTATACAATTATAGAAAACAAAGCTCCAAGAAGGGCATTAATTATACAATTATAGAAAACAAAGCTCCAAGAAGGGCATTAATTATACAATTATAGAAAACAAAGCTCCAAGAAGGGCATTAATTATACAATTATAGAAAACAAAGCTCCAAGAAGGGCATTAATTATACAATTATAGAAAACAAAGCAATATCAAGCTATAAGCATATACAGGTAAAACATTATTAAGATCATTGCAAATGAATGTTAAGCAAATGTAAAGGTAATTAATATAGCAGTCAGTAATTAGTTCAACTATGCACAATGTACTGCAATGATACAGGTTTACAAATTAGAAACAAAAAACTCTGTCAAGTTTTAGAGGAAGAGTAGTCTTGGAAAAATCTGAATTTAATTGCTCCTCAAAGTTAAGTTAGAACTGAAATAACGTTATAAACATCACAAAGTGGTGAGGCACAATAGGAATAGTTAAAAGCCACCACCCTCTGTACCTTAAGAACTCTACTGTCAAAATGCAGCATTATAGAATAAATACACAGATTGTGCACCTTTACATTTCCTGTGAAAAAAGATATTTCTCACCCACTTATCTTGCTGAACCAAAGACTTTAAAGGCAGTTTAAATTTCCTGACAAAGCCATTTAAGTTATAAATACTCACAGATGAAAAATAGATATTATAGTTCATTTACTTTACCTGCATTATCAAGAGGAGGTGTACCGTGGACTAACATCTGGTTACAAATGACTGATATACACACTAGGAAAGCAGTGCGCTTATGTGTCTTCATTGTTGATGAATCAGTATTGTATTCCTTTACCTTGGACCTAAACATGAAGAGCAGATTTAATGAAAATCTTCTAGAAACCACACAATCAAAATCATAGACAATGCATTTACAATATTATGAATAGTTATATTCCAAACTTTTAATGCAAACCTGTCTCTGAATTCATTTTGTCTTCACACTTAAGAAGAAAGTGCATTCCTTTATAAAAGTTTTAACAATATCATGAATGTATTGCTTACACTGTGCATAACTATCTTAGTAATTCACTGACATCCATTTCTGTTGAGGTAGTATATTTCTTAATTTATCTGCTGATTCATTTTCTGACTACTATATGTATTTTTGCTTCAGTTTGTAGACCTGTGCACTTTTTCAATGATCCAACAACATTTAATTTATCTTGTAGCCATAGGACCCTCCTATGCATAAATGCCTTTTCCCAGGGTAGGACTTGACATGTGTCTATTTAAATGAGCTGTGCAGCTTCTTATTGTTTTGCAAGTGCAATATGAGAAAGTCAACATCAAGACTCAGATGAAGCTACTTAGTAGCTCATAGACAACCATCAATCCTGAACTTCCAGATGGCATTTGCAACTGATTTTGAGATTAAAAATTTCCACTGAATGTATGCAAACATACAAATGTTTTCACACATGAGCACCCTTACAATTTCATTAAAAGTTCTTACTAACAAACCTATATGCAAATTCTAAACAAAAATGAAAATGTTAAAGAATGCACCAGTTCCCAAAAGACACCGTGGTACTCCAAATAAAGGTCATTGTGATCCCCATTCTAATCTGTTCTTTACAAGTAATAACAGACTGATCAAAAATAGTCAGAAGCTCAGACTACATATGCTGATCACCCAGAAAGGAAAAATCCTTCTTGCCCATTTCATTATAACTACATCAATATGAAAGTTAATTATCTTCAAACACTGCCCATTCTTAGCAAAGTCTGTAATAACCAAAATCAACACTTTAACACCATGTTACTTCTACAGCATCATATAATGTTCTCAATACTCCTCTGTACCTCTGTGGAAAAACATCCACTGGGTGAGAGGACCAAACTCCAAAACTTATTATCATGAAATTCACTGCCATCTGTCAGCACACATAACACATCCTTATCCTCATTCATAAACATGCTAAAATCCTATTTATTCAAACAAAATATAAATATAATAGGCATACTGAAGGAGCTAATAAACTCTTACATATATTAAAACTCTTAGTACAATAAATTCTTATCCACGACTCTCACACACTTATTCAAAACATATTTATTAAAACTCTTAGTACAATAAATTCTTAGCTACAGCTCTCACACACCTATTTAAAACATTTATCAGCTATTTATTTCACATCAAACTTTACCACAGACCAAATTCAGGACAATTCTGTCTCAAAAATTACCTGGGTACATGAATGATTTTCACAATATATTTTCACATATTTCACAAGTAAGGTGCGCTGAAGTCAACACTTTCTACTGTATGACTATCATCTCTATCACAGTGCAGTAAATATAAAAAAAATCTTGTAACAAGGTCACAACTGCAAATGGAACTTTCTATGTATAATCAAAACAAAGAACTAAAATAAGGAACACAATGTTTTAATTTTTAATAGCTGTATATTATTCTTGCTCCTTAATTATATAAGAGAATAACTATATTAATAATATACTTAATAAGCATATATTCCACCAATACATATACAGCCTAAACAAAGTGTCTAGCATAAGTATGACTTCTGCCTTAACATTGAAAGAACTTTTCACTTAGCCCCTAAAATAAAAATATAACCAAATAATACACTGAGACTGGGATTCAGAAATGTTTACCACCAGGGGGAAGCTTTAATGATGCAGTTTTCCTCATAGAGGTAACCCTTTCCAATTCTTCAACTGTCCTGCTGCTGAAGATTTCTGCTGGGAGGAGCCTCAACACAGAGGCTGGGCTTGTGGGCAGAGTAGCACTATATGTGGCAGTCTGGGGAAAGTGGATAATGCTGATTAGCTGTGCTTTCTCCTAGAGAAATGCTAGTAGTTGTCAATTTGCAAAGCTGAGTGATTGAAAGAATCACTTGGTCACATAAAATTTCACTGGCAGAAGAAAAACTGACGGCTATAAAAACATGGTGGTCACCCATTTACTCCTATGGGAGTAGTCACAGTGCAGGTAAGCTCAGTAAAGACATGGGGTGGTGGTGGGTGTTACTATGACATATGTACATGTGTCTGTAGGAGCATGAATGAAGCTCCGTGAATTTGTGTGTGTATGTGACTGCATGTTTATTGGGGTGCCTTTGCCTGTTAGATATATGGGTTTATAGGAAATACACTATTGTCATCAAGTCTGCTAGCACTAGTGTTTGTCTAATGTGCAACTCAGAGAATGCAAATGAGCCAATAATGAGGTCAGGGAACATGAGATAGAGTTGTACATCAACTAGAAAAAAGTGGTTCAGACAAAAATTTTCCAGGTTAGTATTTTAACTTACTGCAAGACAAGATTCCAAAAATAATCCAGTTCTTCTAAATTAAAACTATATTTAACACTATATCACAACTCCAAATAATATAATTGCATTTTTTTTGTTTACTTATTGGAGACTTGCATAAAAAGAGCCTACTCTTATAGTGTATTTAAATACATTAATATATGTATCAATATTTTCCAAGTAATACTGCCAACTAGCCATTAAATTTCCAACTAATACTAAAAATTGTATGTTTATGCCTTAGCATAATCAGTTTTGACACTGGTAGGTACTAATATCCCAACATAATAACAGTCAATATTTATAATAGTTTATGCCATAGCTCCTTTACCTTCAGTGATTCTGACAGTATTTTTTAGCACCACCACAATGTATTAACTGATGGATTCACTGCTTTAGTTAGAGCATTCTGATTTTTTTATTAAATTATTTTAAAAAAATTAAGATGTATTCCAAAGAAGTTGTCAATTTCTTAGTTCAGAGGGAGAAATATAGTTACCATATTATCACTAAGGAAAGATTGAGATACACAAATCTTGGTCACAAAAGACTTATCCTTGTGACTTCTGAACTATAAAAAATAATAATCCTAAAAGTTTGTTTCACAAAGATAATAGTATTAGATTTACTAATAATCATAGCTACACTGAGGCAGCCTTGTAAGTGAATATATGTTGGTGAGCCGGCTAAGACTTTATACATTACAGAGAAACAATTAAAAAGAAACATTATTAAAAAGATAAAAGGTAAGCCTTGTGACCATCATTTTAATTTTATCAAGCTAATGTTCAATATCTAAGAATGATAGTTTTAGAGCAAATTTAACATAGTTTGAGAAATGAACATGATATTTCAAATTTTGTAGTACTCTTTAAGGATTGTATATATATATATATATGCAAAAATGATGTACGCCAACGCCAGTGGGATTGTATAAGTAAGCTAACTGGAGATATGTATTGAAATTCATTATTTTATTGCTTGATATTTTGCATCAGTTGTTTTTAATTGTTCATAATTTACTTTTAAGATATTTAGATGTTCGTAGGATTTGTTCACGTTCCTTATTACTCTATACATTTGTGAGTTGAGGTGACAGGGATTAAGACCATTTAATAAGAAAATTTCATCTTAAGTCATTTTATTATTTTTGTCATTTTTTTATGAAAACATCAGCTTCTGTTCTTTTTAGTCTGTTTGCCCAATAATGAAACTGGCTTTATTCTACAAATGTTTAATCTTCTTATACCATACTACATGATCCCATACAGTTAATTATCTGATCTAATTTGGTGCTGCTGAATTCTGCTGTTTTGCCATTTAATGACTTTTAGATATTTACTGAAGCTATACAACAGTTAAAGGAGAAATTAATTACAATAAAATTGTAGAATCCATGAGTTAACCACTGGAATGTGACTCCACTGAGTGAATGGTCTAGAATATGTAATGGGCCTTTCTGAAAGCTTTGATTTTTCTTTGCAGCAACCTATGGTGAACATCTCAGCTGATTTTGTATTACTGCATTTGTAGGTCTTACCAATAATAACAATAGCCTTTTTCATTTTGTTTAGCATTTTGGCAGGTGATATTCATTTTTTTTTCATAACAGCAGTAGACTAGCTGACAGTGTTAGAGTATGATATGTTATTAATTGTAATGGTAAAAGCCTTTACAGCTTTATATTCAGATTTGTTCCTTTTTTTACTTTCTTTTGTTTTAAGATTTTCTATTGTTTAGATATATTTAAACAGTTTATAATTTTTTCAACTCTGACATTACTATTAGAAAACTGGGGAAAGTTTTTAATTGCAAAGAAATTTCTGTAACATTCTTGCGATATTTTGTCATTAACTTCTCACTGTTGTATGCAGAGATTCTCATTCACTTGTCCCTTTTTTCTTAAACAGTTCTGTGAACTCTTGGAATAAAACACAGTCCATTCCAATTGTAGAAGTAAAAATACAGCTGGAAAATCAAGTCATGAATTGGGGATTGATTGCAAAGTAAATTGTGAACGACTCAGTAAGGTGTATTGTTTTTCAGTGATACAGTTTTGCACAGTGAGCACACATACACACATATAAAACAGTCTGATAGTGACTAGATCACTTCATAAGATTAGTAGGAAAATTACTAAACAAATAAATGCTCTCACAAATGCAAATTCATTTATTAAAATGCATAATTACGTTCGCCCAGACTCACTAATGTGGACTGTATCAAACAAAAAAAACATAAAACATTTCAATTTTGAAGTTTTTAAATTTTTGAATTGGCACAAAAAGCATATACAAACAAAAGTCAAAAATAATACAGGCAAACTGACTATGAAAATAAATACTGTGCCCTGTAAGTCTGATCTAATTTGATGCTGATAAATTCTGCTGTTTTGCCACTTATTGAGTTGTACTTACTTACTGAAGCTATACAATAGTTAAAAGAAGAAATTACTACATTGCAGTTCTTTCTAAAACATAATTGTAGAAATCTTAATGGCTTTACTCAGACTACAACAATGGCAGGAGCAGACTCTACATTCTTAGTTGTGGACTTGGATAATTGCCTCATGGATGGTGAGGCCCACATTGAATTCTTGCCAGCATAGAACACTCCATTTAGCACCAAGTTTGATGAGCAAGAAATTCTGGTATACATAGTAATTTATGAATTGAGCACCTTCTGAGAATGAAGATGGTCTGATCAAGGTTTCTGACATGCTGCCTCCTGCAGTTACTCAACAAACCTTGTTTGGAAGGTCTTCAAAGTAAGAGGATGTGCAGAACTGGTTCAATTCAGTCTATGGACCAGATAACTTAACCTGGCTTGCCCATTACTGTGTTGTACTAGAAACTGACAAAAAAGAGAAAACTGGCATATGTGATTGCTCCATTTAAGGGTTCTGCTGGCTTTCATTTTACCATCCATTACCTTGATTAATAAAATCATTAAAAACAAAACACTAACATATTCTGTCTTACAAATCTTTGAGTCTGGGCAGACAAATGCCACAGTATAATGACCTGGGAGGAGGTAGCTGCCTTGTAGTGCTGCATAAAGTGTATAATCTTATCATAGATGGCAGATACTCAACAAGACAGAAATCTCCAGGCTCTTGGCAGAGACTGTTTCACAGTAACAAGAAGTCATAAGAAGCCATCATTAATGTTTTGATAGCCTGAGTGGCCTGAACAAGAGGATACCAGGTTTCAGTAAAGATTAAAACTGATTTGTTTGAAGTTTGTTGTTAGTAAAGTTTTGCACTTCAAACTGGTCAATTTAAAATTGATTCCTTTAATAAGAATAATTTGTAAAAATACCACAATCATATATATTTAAAAAGTCGAAGGATTTACAGGTCTAGCTTATATTTTTTGCAAGAAATAAAGTTGAGCCAAGACTGGTTAAAAAGAAATTATCATACTGGAAAAGTTGAGATTGGTCTCCTCCCGTGGTACCAATGCATTAGACGATCAGAGGTTGTGTTAAATTTTATTTAGCACTGGCTTTTCAATGGACCACACACAAAGAGATATTAGAACAGACAGATTTAGTGTGGTTATGGTACAAACATCATGTACAATGGCATTATTTGGTAGTTTCAATGGACTTTTGGTAAGTTCTAAGAACCTTTTATCTCTGATACCTTGAAACTGCTTTGGATGATGTGAGAAGGAGACAATTTCCTTTCACTATAAAGTTGATTTTATTCGGGGTACTTAATCTAGCACAAGACACAATAACTTCAGGGAGATCGTGTTTAAATAAACACAGAAACATAGGGCAGGATTCACAAAGACTTGCACGGAGTCTAAGAGTAGTGTAAGACTCCATGTAGCCCTCGCGATCCAGGAACAGCCCGAAATTCCGTGTAAGAGACCAGCTAAAACGTCTCTTACACGGACTGGGCGTGGATATGCTAATCACCTCACTTGCAACCGAAAGGCATGCAAATGTGGTAGATTAGTGATCCACGAAGCTGAAACCAGCCCGTGTAAGTGTCGTGTTAACTGCAGAAATGTACTCAGTTGACAACTGAGTACGTCTCTGCAAATAACACAGTGGAGCCATGTCAGCTCCAAATAAAGGGTGCATATGTGTCAGGCAGCATGCCAATGGCCAAATATGTGGCCATTGGCAAGGTACCCGGATGCAAATATGATAAAAAAGTAATTTTTTTTTTCGCAGCGTAGCCCTGTGCAAACAGGCAACGCTATATAAAACATAAAAATGATGGTTATAAACCCACAAATGTAGGTTTTATGCAATACATGTATTTACAATGCAGGGACCAGCAGACCAAAAACAACATGGCCACCCTTTAGTGGTTGCTAAGGGGGGAAGCTGAGTCTAAGACATGTAACTAAGCATTAGTAGGCAATCTTATGTAAATGAGTGTTAGGATACTGAATCCCACTGTCACATAGCAAATGAGCACATTCTGAGTAGTGTAAGAGTTACATAAGGGGGAGGAAAAGAGTAGGAGATAGGTGACATCACAGGGGGGAATGGTGGAAGGAAATGCAGTTCATTGGAGGGCAGTGTTATGTGACAGATGTCAGACACATATCATGGAAAGAGGAGTGCCACAAGATAAGCATGGGAAAGTCAAGAAATGGAAGGTGTACACTGTAGCCAACACCAAAGTTTCCTGCTGGGCATGCATGCACACATGTGCACGCCAGGAGGTGCGAGTAGGGCAGTGTGCGCACGTGTAAGGCAGACTTGAGTATGTGGGACCCTGTTGGCAGACCTGTAAGACTGTTTGCACTGGTGTGCACGTGTTTTAACCCAAATAAGTAGATTCTAAACTGTGTAAGCATGTGTGCATGCGTGTAAGCCACTGTGAGCGTGTTTCCGCTGGTATGCGCGTTGCTCCCCCATGAGGAAACAGAAAGGAAAAAGGAAGCAACAGAAATACTAGGAAGCTAGCAGGGAATACTGCTGGAGCTAGCAGGTGAAAACAATTAGAAGCAGGCAATTACACAGGCAGAATACTAGCCCAGCCCAGCACTTAAAACTCTGCAAACAGCAGTGCAGGATGTTTCTCTCAAGAGACACTGCAAGACAGGAGTAAGCTATTAGAAGTGAAAACTGAAAAAGCTTCACTCAAAGCAGAAATGCTAGGGCCTGCCATAGCTGTCATAAGGAGACATAGGCGACTTGCTGAGGGTGGTGACAATGCAAATGCTACCAGACAACCCACAGTGAGGAGACGGAGAAGAGTGTACAGGCCCAGGGTCACCTACCAGGCGTTACATGAGCTGGAGATAGTGGAGCGCTATAGAGTGGACAGAGACCTCCTGCAGCAAATTGTTGAGCTGTGCAGGCCACGCCTCACACACAGAACCAACAGAGGGGAACCCATCCCAGTGGAAACCAAGGTATGTGTTGGCCTAAGAATACTAGCAACAGGTACCTTCCAGAGACCAACTGGTGATATGATGGGGATATCACAGGCATCAGCCTCCAGGGTACTGCACCAGTTTCTGGATGCCATGTCAGCACATGTCGGTGATCATGTATATTTCCCCAATGCCCGTGAGGTACTGGCCAGCAATATGCGTCTCTTCCAGCAAATAGCGGAATACCCTGAGGTAGTGGGTGCAATAGACTGCACGCACATACGCATCAAAGCACCAGCCGGTGAGCGGGGTAGGGCCTACATTAATCGCAAGGGCTTCCCCTCCATCAACTGCCAGGTCATGTGTGATGCCCAGGGCATAATAATGATTGTGTGTGCTGGCTGCCCTGGAAGCTACCATGATTCCCATATCTGGCATCTGACGCACCTGTACCAGACATTTGGCAGTGGGGACATCCCACATGGTCACTTAGTAGGGGATGCTGGATATGCACTGGAGCCGTGGCTGATGACACCCATTAGAAATGCACACACACCTGAACAGGAACGCCATAATGAGGCACACGCACAAACACGAAATGTAATCGAGCATGTGTTTGGGCTGCTCTAGTCATGGTTCCGGTGCCTGGATACATCTGGTGGAGCCTTGTAGTACTCACCAACTACATGTACCCAAAACAACATGGTATGTGCTATGCTACATAATATGATTCTGCGAAAACAGCTGCAGCAGGATCACCATAGGGCTGGGCCAAACAGCCCCCCACCATTGCCAAGTCAATCACAGGCAGAGCGTGACTCAGAGGAGGAACAACCTGAGCCTGCCCCAGTAGGCAGAAGGAGGCATGCCCAGCATGCCTTGGCCTTGGCAAAGCGGCAATGCATAGTACATACACTGGCTCAGTAGGGACCCTGGAAATGATACCTCTCCGACTCACACATATAGTAAAAGGGACACCTAAGTTGACACAACCTGCTTTCAAACATGTACAGGGAGTGTAGTATGTGCATCCAACATAGGCAGCCCTGCAGCACCACCTGAGGCATGATCGCCATGTGTTAAGCAATGTAACACCATGTAGTATATGCAAACTTGATGACCCTGACTAACATCCTACCCTCACCAAGCATGATGCCACAATATGAAGATGAGATGATCAATTGCAATAATTGGCTGAAGTATTGCTGTTAGTCAAAGGGGATCCAATGTGTGCCAGCCTGGGATGACATGCTGAGCATGACATGATGCTCCACCTGCTAGGGGTGGCGTGCACCTATCAGTCTTGGCCTTATGGATACTGGCAAAGGCTGTTGTTACCCCCAGCGTGCCTTGAATAGGTAAGGCTCAAAACACAAACCTGCCTCCATAGGTATCACAAGGGATAAGAGCCTAGATGTAATGCTACCCAATGCCAGAAGTCTAAACAGCAAGATGCATGCAGTCTAAACTCCCCCAGCATGCAGAATGTTGATATTAGTTCTGTAACAGAAAACTGGGTCAAGGCTCACAACAGCACCCTAACACTACCAGGTTACACCTCATACTGTGCTGTACAGCCCCAAAACATGGAACAAGCTACAAAAGGAGGGTGACTAGCAATAATTGTCAAGGATAACCACACCCCATGTTGGTACCACAACAAGAAGCAGCATGGACTAGCCATGGTCAAGTAACAGTGGCTAAAACTGCCTCCCATTTTATACCCAGCTACAGACTACCGTCCTAACACCAGGAACTGCACTTGGCCTATGTTGGAATACATGAATATATCAAGCTCTCCAAACCACATTATATTGGGTGACTGAAAATACCCAAACATAGACTGGGAACATTATTCTAGCTCCAACACCCTAGGACAAAGGTTCCTAGAATCCATAAACCAAAATTCTCAGGAACAACATACCACTCCCACAAGAGGGGTAAGCATCCTGGATGTGATAATCAGCAACATGGGTACCGGATGGCAAGATGAGAAGTGTATCGCTCACTGGTAAGATCAGACCATAGAGTAATCACACCGGATATACACATCCTGACCACAGTCCCTGGCCAGAAAACCACAGTGAAAAACATGTGTAAAGCAAATGTTGCACTCCTCCAAACTGATGTGGAATCCATTAAAGGCCCTGTGCATGTGCAAAATATGGGCCATACTTCAGAATCCATTATGCAGGCATTCCAGGGACACTGCCAGGAATGCATGGATTATGCAAACCCAAATAAAACCAAGACACAATGCCATACATGCAGGCATCTGGTATGGTGGACCCCAGCCATTACCAAACCATGCAAGAGAATGAGGAAGCTACTACATGATAGAGCAATCCTAAAAAGGGAAGTAATCTCTAATCAGTATTATGGCAATAAAATATATCCACTAATACAATCCACTAAGGTCAGCTACAACAAGTTGAATCTGTGAATCTTGAGGCAATGTTACACATGCCCCATGTACACAGACAACCCTCTCCTCCCCCCAAGAAATACAAATATATGTGAGAGATGCAACCATTTATCCAAACCAGAGGCTGAGCTCTCTCAACTCAGTACTGTCAAAGCTAGTCAGGAGGAGAAGGTAACCACACACACCACAAACCCAGTCTCACATAGACCTATCACAACTGCAAACCAAAGACATAAACACAGAAAAACATTCCCGGAGGCTCTAATTACAAACACACCACATCAACAGAGGCCTCCAAAGCAGACATCCAAGCAACCACTACCTCCAAACATAGCACATGCAACACATAGTACACAAAGCTGGTGTGCCAAACAGTCACAGGCCAGAAGGAGAAACAACATGCCTGATACAGTTGTAATAGGTGACTCCATAGTCAGACACACTGCTGTCCCACTCACTAGACTGAACAAGGGAAAGGGTACAGTAAGCTGCCTGTAGGCTGCTACAATATGCCACATAACACAAGTACGCAGGTCACCCCAAAGCAAGTACAACTATGATGCAGTCATTGTCCATGCTGGTGTGAATGACCTGAGACGTACCTCCCCGGACTACATGAAAAGAGACATAGATGAGCTCTCGATTATATAGTCCAGGCCAGTATGACACTGACCTTGTGCAGCATCCTACCCTCACCAAGAATGATGCCACAGTACAAACACAAAATGATCAGCTTTAACAAGTGGCACAATTACTGGTGTCATTCCAAGGGGATCCAATGTCTGTCTGCTTGGGATGTCATGCTTGACAAGCCACGCTGCTTTGCCAGGGATGGCTTGCACCTGTTACCCCTGGGCGTCTGGATATTGCCTAAGGCTCTTGCCACCTCCATAGAGCCTTTTGTAGGCAAGGCTGAAAAGACTAACCCACCTCCCTAGAAAACATAAGTGGAAAGAAACATAAGGGTAATGCTGCCCAATGCCAGACGTCTAAACCTCAACATGCAAGCTCCTGAGGCCCTCCCCAGTATGGGGAACATCAATGTCCGTGCAGTGACAGAAACCTGCAGCAAGACTCCTGAGAGCACACCAGCACTACCAGGTTATACCTCATATCATGCGTTATGGCCCCAAAACCTGGACCAAACCATAAAAGGAGGGGGAGTATCCATATTCAGCAAAGATACCCACACGTCCAGGTAATTGACAATGCACGAAGCATTGGAGACCGCCCATGTGCAACTAACCATAGGCAAAACTGCTGTACAGTCTGTAGCATGCTACAGACCACACTCTCACACACATGAACCCCACTCAGCCATCCTGAAGACACTGGACAGTATGAATGTCTCACCAAATACCAAACAAGGTACTCACAAATTACCACATAGGTGGTAATCCATTACATATGGAAGGAGTAATCAGGGACCTAGGGACACAAGTGGACAGTAACCTGTCATGTGACACTCACATTGTCAACGTGGCTGGGAAGACACCTTACCATGAAAGGATTCACATCTACGTCAACAGAGGTCATTGTGCCTCTATATTGTTCTCTTATCAGGCCCATAATTTAGTACAATGCCTCATTTGGGATGTACCTTACCCGACACCTGCAGCAGTTAGAAAGATCTCAAAGGTACCTCACCAAGAGGATAATGGGTCTCAAATATATGTCATATGCTGCCTGGCTGTAGACACCCCAGCTGTATGCAGACACATACTGCCTACGCAGAGGCGTTGTATGCCTGTTGTACAAGGCCATGTCCAACACAGGATTAATGGACATGCTCCACCCCAGAAAACCCAAATCCATCAGAGCTGTGAGAGCAAGAGATGTCAACCTCAACACATAATGAAATAGGATGTGCTGGAGGGACAGATACATAACCCAGAGGCTCCCTACACCGTGGAACGGAATCCCACTCCATGTTAGGCAGAGCCCCTCACTGACTCTCTTCAACAGGAATCTTGCCAAGTGGATGGGTGATCGTAGATGTAAACTGGGGGGCTTCACTGTGTCACGTCCAGACAGAAGCACAGTCAATTAAATCCTAAATGGCCATAATATTCACATAGCAAGGGGTGGCAAAAGCCACACACACTCTGGCTAGGCTTATAAATGCCCTAGGGTGGATAGCCTAGTATGAACCTATGAACCTATGAAGATACAAATTGTACAGGACACTAAGGATAATCACGAGGCTTTCTTAACTGATGGTAGGAACCTTGCTGGGAATTCACAGATATGCTCTGAATCACTCAAATATTACAAACAATATACCAAACACACACACATTGCCAACATCCAACCTGACAGGTGCAGTGCAAACCCCCCCTCCCAAAATTCCAAATATCTATCCCAGCAGAGTGCTGGCCCCCTGACATTGCAGATGCTGAGGTAACAGCCAGCATCTACAAAGCAAAATACACAGCATCAATGGTATGAGATGGTGTCCTGGGCTGAGTCCAACATGGACTCCAAGAAGAATGGAACGCCAAATAACACTACTGCTCAATGTCAGCCTTACCACAGGATATGTACCCAAAGAGCAGTGTACAACAACAGTGGTCCTTCTCCACAAAGGTGTTGCCTGAATGGATACTGCAAACTACCACCCCAGAATCCTGACAAGCTTGGTCTGCAAAGCTATGGAAAGGATCAGCATGTACCTCAGACATAAAGATATTGGGGACCTGCTGACACTGGACCCTACCCAGTGTGGCTTTCTTAAGTGCAGATCCTGCCCCTTAAACATGTTTGACTAATTTGAAGCAGTCATTAAGGCCATTGATGAGGGGAATGTGGTCCACACAGCCTAGCTGGACCTTGCAAAAGGCTTCCATACAATACCCCACGTGTTCATTATAGATAAGCTCACCAGCTTAAATATAAACCCCTATGTCAGTAGAGGGGTTGCAAACCAGATCAAGGACAGAACTGACATGGTCATAAATGCTGCAGCCATGTCAGACTACAAACCAGATACAACTGGCATCCCACAAGGCTCGGTCCTGGGACCTCCCTTGTTTGGTATATATGTCCCATATGTACAGGCCAACATGGAAGGACTGTGTCTGAACAAGTTTGCAGAGGACTACAAACTGGCCAACATATGTGACCCTCCAGCTGACACAAGCATCCCACAAAAGAGCCACATAGAAACAGACAACTGGTGCCATAGCCATGTCAGCAAGCTAATTGCAGAAAAGTGTATAGTCAACCCCTGTGGATATACAGTAATTGCCCACCAATCACCACATTGGTGTTAACCCATTAAGTACTTAAGATGTAATGAGACCTGGGGACACAAGTTGATAGATATCTTGTATTGGACAAGCATGTGGCTGTAATGGTTACAGAAACATACCATATACCCACCTAATCATGAAGGTAGTCAGATCTAGATCAGGGGAGGTCATTGTGGCTCTGCAGTCATCCTTCATCAGCCTCACAATTGAGTACAATGGCCCCTGTGGGATGTACCTCAGCAGACACCTCCATCAACTGGAAAGACCCCAAAAGTACCTCACCAGGAGTATCAAAGAGCTCGAACAGATGCCATGTGTTGCCTGATTAAACAAACTGCAGTTCCACACAGTGCCATACTGCCCGCCCAGAGGCAAGCTGTGCCTGATGTATAAAGCCATGTCCAAGCTGGAATCAATGAACATGCTGCACCTTGTGCAATCTGAATGGCAGTGAGCTATGCACATGAGAGACCTGAACCCCAGCACTGACATACATAGGACATGCTGTACTGATTGATCCATAACACAGAAGCCACCCCCACTCTTGAGTAAACTCCCAGTACAGGTTAGCCAGAGAGTCAGTCATCGACTCTCCTCAAGAGGAATCTTGATGAGTGGATGGGAGATGGTAGGTTTACCCTGGGTATCACTGTTATGTCACGGGTAGACAGAGGCACAGTATACTAACCATGGCATATGTCATGACAAACTCCAGTTACAATGTGTGTTGAAGGACAAACACACTCTCTGACTAGCATTAGAAATGGCCTAGGGCACATCGCTAGTGTTTGCCAATGTCCACCTATGTTGTGGAATACACTACCAATGTTGGACAAGCCTGGTTTAAGTAGTCCATATCTGAACATAATGCAACATGGTCATATGTGCACAACTGGCCTCTAACCAGTCTGTTGTGCTCACTATGAAAATTTAAAGCAGTGATAGGACTAAAGCCCAGGATACTGTCCACCACAGTGAAAGTACTGAACCAGTGCACTATACAGTACTACAGTGTTTGGTCATTATGAAAGGATGTTGACAACTGTATGCAAAGTATCCCATGCAAACCCTGCAGGCACAGTATAATCCCTGTTGTGTTCAGACACAAAGCAGTTGGCCAGTAAGTACACAACATGACACCCAACACACAACCATAAACGTGAGATATTGTTGAAGTTCACACTCATCCACAAATGTGGTGGACTGCAGATTTCAACATATGGAAAGCTCACACTGGGCATGCTTGCACACTTTGATTAATGAGACATATGTCAGACAACATGCCATGGAAAGCCTGAACTGGGCATGCTCACACACTTAGGCCATATCTCAGTTTAGCAGTTGGCCACATATATCTGGTATTTGTACGTGTTATTCCAGGAACCAACCACATTACAGCAATCTGCCCAGTGCACACAGTTAAATGACTACAGAGACATAAGGGATATAGTGGACCCCTCTCATATTCAAACATCTTCCACAGATACACAAGTTGTTCATAGAAACAGGGAATGCTATGGCAATAAAGACCTGCAAACAGTCTATCAGCAACAAATATTGTGCATCTGACAATTAAACATATGGGTGTAGAAGTCAATACTAGGCTGTTTGCCCTAGGGAATGAAAGCTTAGCCAGAGGGTGCTTGGCGTCTGCCTCCCCAGTACAGTAGGCTACTGTGCCACTGTAAAGTAGGTCACATAAGGCACCGTTTGAGGCTAGTGTGCTGTGCCTCCATCAAGCAGGGACACAGTGGAGATCCCAGGGGTTGAATTTGCTATGCCACATCCATGTGGCTGGTGTTTGCTGGAAGAGGGTTGGTGAGGACCTCTAACAGTAAGTGGGCGTCAATAACAGACTGAGGGGAGCCTTATCTGCAGTGTCTGGACAATTTCACTGTCAACACTTTGTCGTGATGATTATGAGGGATTGAAGTGTCGTGCCAGTACTGTTCAGAGATGTCCTCCCTCTGTGGGCTACTGCTCTGCAATGTATTAGGTCACTCCGTCTGTTGGACAGCTCATATATGGCTGGTGTTCACCTGACAGGTGTCCTGTTGTGGAGGAGTCATGGGTATATTTGGGATAGCATGATCAATGCAAACCTTCCACATGCTCATAGAATGCAATTGTGAAGGATTATGCAGAGTGGCTTGTATACTCCCCCAGCGTGGGTCCTTTGAAGTCTTCCACCCCAGTCTTCACAAGTGCAAAGTCTGCTTTTGATAAATACACTTTGTTTGCAGTGACAACCTTGCCTGGGGGTGGGAATGGGATATGGATGTCCAGGGAAAGGTGGGTATGTTCAGATATCAACAATGGTGGTCTACCTCTGGTGTGGAACAGTGAGTACCCATGTTGCAGATGGTCAGGTGCAATATGTATTCCCCCTTGTGGCTGTGGTGAGTGGTCCTGCCATAGCACATGGACTCACAAATTGTAGTGGCTGTTGGGTAATGTTGTAGAAGCCTGAGTAGTTCCCACATACAATATACCTGTACCTGACATTAACAACTGGAATGGTGTATGTGAACACCTTCATATCTTGGCATTGTTCCCAGGGAAGCAAAGTGTGTGTCCTGGATGTGGGAGGGGTAGTTTGAACTGGTTGTTTTGTGTGTTACATTTCCTGTGGTCACGAAGCATGGTATAAAACATAACCTGCCAGTGCTGACGTGCATATCTGACCCTGAAGTAGGTGGCTGCAAATGCATATATATGCTATCCCCCACCTGACAGGTAGTAATAGATGTACATACCTCTGTATAAATAATGATGTCAGCACCCTATAAATACTGCAGGTGCAGAGCAGATGCCCAGTAATTCGGATAGTGCGCTCTGCAAATGTGTCTCCCTCAAGTGTCATAATATAGTTAGGTAGGGGTTGGAATCCTGCAAATGCTCAGTGTGTGTGTTTGGGTGAGGGGGGTTGGTGTGTGTGCAATTCTGTGTGAGAGAAATGTCCCTTTTGGCAACTAGGAAAACACACTACAGGATCCACATTCCCCTTTCTAAACACTGATGATGTCGACACCCTATAAGTACAGCCGGAGAAGGGAAACCTCCCAGTAATGCGAATAGCTCGCATTTGAATCCTGCAAATACTCAGTGTGTGTGTTTGGGTGAGGGGGGGTTAGTGTGTGTGCAATTCTGTATGAAAGAAATGTCCCTTTTGGTAACTAGGAGAACACACTACATGATGCACATTCCTCTTTCTAAACACTGATGATGTCAGCACCCTATAAGTACAGCCGGAGAAGAAAAATCTCCCATTAATGCAAATAACGCACTCGGCTACTGCGTCTCGTACTAGTGTCAAAACATAGTTAGGTAGGGGTTTGAATCCTGCAAGTGCATGTGGGGGGGGTGGAAGTAGGTTGTGTGCAGTTATATGTGTGAGAGAACTGACCCTTTTGGCAACCAGTACAACACACCAGCTGCTGCATATTCCAATCTCTAAACAGAGATGATGTCAGCACCCTACAAGTACAGCAGAAGAGGGAAAATCTCCCAGTAATGCAAATAGCACGCTCTGCTACTGCATCTCTCACTACTGTCATAGCACAGTTAGTTATGGCTTTGAATTCCACAAATGCCACGTGTGTTTTTGTCACACAGAATGCCCATGTGTGTGTGTTGTTGTTCACAATAATGCATGACATCGATTAAACCAGTAATAGCAATGCACACATATGATGTATGTGTGTGCCAAATACACATATATACCTGTGACCTTCAATAGTTCCCATGTCTGGCGCCTGCCACATGTGAATAAATGGTATTTGCACTGGATAACATTATGACTGTGGTTTTCTGTGCGGGTGCTGCATGTGGTATGTGTATATACAGTGTGAGTTGTAGATGGTATCATCCTAGCAGCGAGGGATACACATTTGGTCTGGGGCATATATTCTACATGTTGATGAACAGGTGCTGCATGTGTTCACCTGTTGTGGGAGTGGTAACAAGTTGTTCCATAACAATGCAGTGACTACATGCTAGGAACCTTTCAGCGAGGGTGTTGTAGCTACAGTAATTCGTCAGCATTCAGTAATACTTCAGCATTCTTGGTGAGGGTATGATGCCAACCAAGGATAGGGTCATACCAGCCTGTGCCACATGCTCAGAGAGCCCTTCTATGTTCCCTATCATGTAGTCCAGGGAGGTACATCACAGGTCAGCCATAGTGGCATGGACAATGACTGAGTCATATGTGTCCATGCCTCTGACTGACCTGTATGCTTGTGTTATGTGGTGGACCATAGTGCCCCACGGGCATATCCCTGTGACCTTCACCTTGTCCAGCCTGGTGAGCAGGACCTCTCTGTACCGGACAATAAAGGTACCTAACACAACTGTAGCAGGTGTGTTGTCTAGCTGTACAGGCTGTGACTGTTTGGCACACAGGATTTGTGTGCTATGTGTTGCACATGCTGTGTTCTGGCTTAACATATGCCTGTGTGCCAGCTGCAGAGGTGTCTGCTGCTCAGGCAGGATGCTATTCTGAGGCTCCAAGAATGCCCCAGTGTGTTCATGTGTTTGGATTGCTGTCAGTGTAGGTCTACATCAGACTGGTATTGTAGTCACTGTAGTATTTCATGCCACCTGACAGGTTATGCCAGTACTGGGTTCAGAGTGCTTAGTCCCCAGTTTGGCTATGTGGTTGCATCTCACACATGTGTTGTACGTTCATGGGTAGGGGTGAGGGTTGACTGTGTACATGCAGCAGCTGTGACATTGCCACATGACTCACATATTCCACAACTGTACCATTAAGGTGACTGACAAGTGACCTTTGCACATGCTACCATAGTATTGTGATTGCCATGGTGATTAACAACACATAGGGCCAATGGGAAACAAGATACAGAAGGTGAGTATGTGAGGGAGTAGTGCCTGTGATTAGTTAGCGCTGGCATATATGACTGCTCATGTGGTCAAGGTAAGTCATATGCAATGTGTCACAGGCAACGTACATGCAAACAGGACAAACAGTGACATTCTGTCAAGTGAGACACTGACATAAGTATAGTAAGCTATGCAGATGTCACTAGGAATCCACAGAAGCTACGTAAATCTGCATTTCAGGTGGAATCAGTGTCCCAGGGTAACTGCAAGCAAACATGCATGCAAACAAAGCTACAGTAAGCAGGGCTGCATGTAGTCCATTGTACAACAAACAAGCTGTACTACTTCCAGTAGGTAACAGTGCAAATATGCAGGCACTATACACATGTACATGGAAATACACAGGTCAGATGGCCAGGGTCCAGTCTCAGTGCACACAAGTGTACAGACCATGTACTGTCAGGATGTACAATAACCGGACGGAAACCCAGGTGCTCATACCTGCACTAATACACATGTCAAATAACAGACACTGAGCCTTCACTCAGTGGTTCCATATTTAGTAGGATGTATGCTACCTGTCCTGCCACCACAGTATCCCTGACATTTATGGGGACTCTCCCTCCTGTGAAAGTTAGTTTTGTGTGTTGGGGCTGTCTAGCATGGTATGAGGTGCAGTGCTAGGGTGCTCCTGTGTGTCCTGTACCAGTCGTGTAGTACTGCACACATATCAACATCCTCAAACATCCGCATTGCAGAGTCCAGTGTGGGCAACATGCCACTTTCAATTTACATGTCCATCATTGTGTATCAATACTTTCATTACCTTATCCCCTGTGCTACCTATGTATGTGGCCTTCTGTTGACATCCTTACAACCATGATGCAAACATGTGCAGATGATACACTATGGTACTTACCATGGGTGTAGAAAACAGTACAAGACAATCATACCCTTATTGCATCAGGCATGCTGGGATATACCCACAATTATATCAGCACACTGTACTGTTAACAACAAGATACTATTACTACACGTCTATGTAGTCACCCTGTGCATCAGCAACATGTTAAACTGTACCTGCACTGATGTTACAGATTGCAGGAGGTGGCACAATTTCATCATATGCACAGGGTGTGAACTTGGTATGCCTGAGTCTGCCACTGATACCACCAATTGACATGTATGTTTATGTGTGTTGGTGAGGGACAGCAGTACAAGGTGGGGCAATGTTGATGCAGTGTATGCATGTATGCGGTAGCCCTAGGTGTTGTCAATTCGCATGTGTGTATGGATGCCTGTGCCTACATGACAGCCCAAAACATAGCTGAGGTTGTAAGACCTCTGTGGGCACGTCTGACAGGGGCAGTATGCCCATGGATGCTCCCACGAGAACCCCTGGACATCTGTCTGTTTGGTACCATCTCAGGGCCATGCCCATGGCTGCTGTGTGGGGAAGCATGTGCCACCGATACCACATTACCCTGGTCAATGCCCACTGTATCCTGTCCATCACCTAGGGACATTGGTGACAAAGGATGTATTGGCAGGATGATTGTGCGCATTGATGGGGTTGACAGCTGTATACTGTCAACTGGCTGACCAGTGATGGACCCTGGCACACCTTCCTGTGCCATTACACAGATATCATCATTATCACTACCCGTGGCACCTGATTCAGGTTCCCTGCTGCATGACACCAGAGCAGCACCAGAACCTGTGGGAGGGAAACAGGAAACACAGTTTACAATGTCTACACAATGTTACCAGTGATGCACACATGCACACGCACACATGCACACGCACATATGCACACATGCACACATGCGCAGGTGCACACATGCACATGCACACAGGTGCACACATGCACACGCACACAGGTGCACACATGCACACAGGTGCACACATGCACACAGATGCACAGATGCACACATGCACACTTGCACACTTGCACACTACTCAATATGCGAGATATCAACACACAGACACAGACACACCTGCATGCATACACAGAGCACTACTGATTGAGCGTAATATTACTATTACTATCAAGACTATTAAAGTTATTGTTAATACACACTCACCAGCATGGATAGGCTGCATTGCTGTTACACCTGAGGGACCTGCAGAAGTGAGGAAATTAATGTCAGTGGGCACAACTGTGCCATTGTTACTGAGTATGATACAGGTCAGTAGTACAACAGTTGCCTTTCACAGGTCAACTGCTGATATTGAGAATATCACACTTGCACATTAAATACTATGATGACAGCTACAAACCAAGGACACACCTCACACATGCATTAACTACCAGTGTACACAACAGTCAACTATACATATGGCATATTACCTGCACGCTTGTAGTCATGGTGCTGTGTGGCTCCAGCCTCCATAATGATGCAGGTCTGCTGCTGTTGTTGTTGTTGGTGGGCTGGAGCCGCAACACTTAGGAGTAGTCCCTCCAGTCTGGTGAGTGGGGATGTGTAGCCACCCCACCACCTGTGGCAACCTGTTGCCTGTGGATATCCGACGCACGCTGACGGACATTTCTGATTAAATCACTGCAGTGATGTCGTACCTGCTCATATGTCCTATTATGCATGCCTATGTCATTTACCCGACAGACCAGGTCTTGCCAGAGTGCAGCCCTCTCCTGCTGATTCTGGCTGGTGTGGGAAAAGAGTATTGCAAAATCTCGCACCAGGCTCTGGTGTATTTCCTCATCCTCGGCTGCAGAGTATGCCGGATTGCGCTGGTGAACCATGGTCCTGAAAAATAAAATAAAATGATATCAGCAAAATATGTCAGCAGAATTTGACACACATACTACACATGCTACTCGACTGTTGTGATACAACATATCTCCCATATATAGCATCTGTCTGTCTATTGGTGGATACACATGTAAATGGCCAGGTATCAGTGCTCAGCCAACAACTGTGCAACAGTACCTGGCACACTCCATATGACATACTACCAAACCGCAGCAGTCAGCACACTGATTCAGGTCCAAAGCACCTCCTCACACTGGGGGTTTGTATCAAATAACTGTATGGGGAACATCATCAACTACTGTGATCTGACCACAAACTAATTGCCCTGGATATACATATCCCACCTCCACCACCAGCGTAAATGACTACAGTGAATAACATTGCAAATGCAAACTTTACACTTCTTAAGACTGAGATGGTATCCTTTAAGCCCACTGGGCCAGTGCAAGCCACAACCCACAATGCTGACTCCTTCACAAATGATTTCTACGGACATCTCCGAGAATGATGGATCATGCAATCCCATATAAGACCAAGACACTCTCCACAAAGGGAAAGCATCCTGTCTGGTGGACCCCAGCCATAAACAGATTGTATAACAAAAGATGGAAGCTACTGCAAAACAGAGCATAATTCCATAAAGGGAAGGCATGTCTGATCAGCACTAGTAAAGAGCTATGTTCTCTCATACAAACATCCATGGGCAACTTTGAGAGGGAAATCACCAGGGACACTACAGATAACCACAAGGCCTTCTTCAGTTATGTTAGAAACCTGGTCAGAAACTCTCCAATATGCTCATAGTTAGTACACAACAACAAATAATTCACTGAACCCACAGATATTGGTAACATTGTGGCAGACAGGTTCAGTGCAATTTTCCCCCCTCCCTCTCCCCCAAATGAAGACATACTTAACCCAGCTGAATGTAACCTGCCTGTCATCACAGATGTCCAGGTGAGAGCCACCCTCAAAACAGCAAAAAACACAGCATCAATGGGACCTGATGGTATCCCTGGTTGCATGCTACATGAACTCCAAGAGGAGCTAAACCCGCATATAGAAGTGTTATGTAACACTAGCCTGACTACAGGATATGTACCTGTACACTGGCGTACAGCAGCAGTGGTTCCACTCCACAAAGGAGGCACCTCTACATACCAATACAATACAATACAATACAATATGCTATTGCCCCTGGGACTACAGCAGCATACTGTTCTGCTACCCTGACCCTTGTGACACATGTGATGTGATGGTACCTGCTCCTGTCAAACAGTTACACAGGGTGACTCATATGGCATATTACTTATCTGACTAACATTCAGCAGGGTTATGTGTGACATGTACTCATGGGGAGTCTTGCTTCTTAACGCTGTGTGGTTTATTGCAGGGTATGTCTTATCTGTGGGTAGGAACCTGTACCTCCACCATGTGCTCTCTACTGCAGTGTCAGGGATGACACACAGCAGTCATTTAGGTTGTGGATGGTCTGAGGTGTTACTATGGTTGTTGGACATCTGTCATGGGTGTGACTTAAGTATGTAAATCCAGGAGTGGTAACCTCTATGTGGGTAGTATGTGTGCACTCTGTGGTGTTGTCAGTCACTGTGCACTGGTAATGTGTTTGAGTGCATTGTCACAGTGTCGTACATGTCACTGTGTCCTTCTCCATATCTGTAGCTGTCATGTGAGGTACATACCGTGGCAGACATTGTGTGGTGTGGAGGGGTACACTGACCTACATGTCCATAGCTGACACACCATGTCTGTTGACACATACAATGTACAGGTATTCCAGGAATAGTGTGCCACTGTGACTATCATTGGGGGGCCTATTGTACACGTTTATGACCCTGTTCACCCCAACACATGCAGTGGTGGGCAGCCAATCACATATCTGGTGGTTACTGGTGTAGGTGATTTGAAATGGGGTATGGTACTCCAGTTTCAACACTGGTGTTCACTCCATGCCTTTGTCACCAGGCACCTATTGCAATACATCTGTACACATGTGCCTCACTCAGAATATATCTCTCTCTCTCTATATATATATATATATCTATATATATATATATATATATATATATATATATATATATATATATATATATATATATGTCTATAAATATATATATATATATATATATATATATACACACATATATATATATCGATGTACATATATTGCTATAGATATGGAGAGAGGGAGGGAGTGTGACAGAGAGGGGGTGAGAGTGACAGAGGGGGTGGGACAGGGGGAGTGTGAGATAGTCATATACAGTCATATCTGTAGATAGTCAGATCTGTCTGTCTATGTATATGTATCTACATATATCTATATCTGTATGTGTGTATTACATATATAGTTTGTACATATTCTATCTATCTACAGCTGTCTATGTATTCCTACATCCCTCTCTATGTATACATATATGCATATTATATATATATATATATATATATATATATATATATATATATATATATATATACATACATACATATATTGACATACATACGTATCCATATGATAGATAGGCATATCAACATGTTTGTTTACAAACTGTATACACACACTAACATACTGCTAAACATACACAACTGTGAAACCTACATTGTACATTGCACTGCAACCTACATTGATATGTGCACATAGATACCCTCACATACAGATCTATGTACAGCCTTCACTGATAGTTGCTGTATGTCCCCTGCCCTATGCACATCTTCATATGCATATAGATACAGACCAATGACACATATGGAGGGTTCACAGTATGTAGACTTTTAAAGTATTACTTTACATTACCTGTGTTTGTCACAGCTGCTTGCGTTGCCTTTTGGATCGGTGTCCTGCTGCTGCTCCAGTTGACTGATGACAGCTTTCTAGTAGATTTTGTTAATAAGTGTTTTTGTTTGTGTTTTTTTTTTCTCTCTCTCTCTCCCTACCTCCAGAAGGTGCAATGAAAGTATTGCATGTGTGGACTGGGAGTACAGCATGCTTTTGTAGGTATCTGCATATGTCCATGTGATGGCCTCTGCACCAATTGTTAGCCAGCATTTGCTAATTGCATGCAGCCAGTTGTGTACTGATTGCAGTTCTCACTGTGATTTCAAGACAGTGCTATAAAATGTACATAAGATAGGCGTAGCCCTTTCAGATTTTAAGGGCAGGGACCATGCTGGTATGCTGTGGACACTGTTCTGTGAGTGCAAAGGTTAGTATCTCTCTCATATTTCCGGCTGTGTTGTAGATTAACATTTCTCCATTCATTTCTCCAGTTTCCTGTACTAAGTGTGTATGTACACTGACACCTAAGACTACTGCTACTGTTAATGTGGGTGTGTGTGCTTTCCTGTGGGACATGTGGTGTAACTGGTATATAGCAGTGGCTCTTGCACTTTGTTGTTATGGCTTCAATATTTGCCCTTTACATTCACTACTTGTATGCCTGCTAGGTGTCTTGACTGTAGTGTGTTACTGTGGCTTTCCTATCTTCCATGTACATTCACACCTTGGAATGCTTGCTATATCTGATAGGGTGTTACTGCATGCAGTGTGGTCTGGCCATGGTGTGGGCCTTGACATCTATTAGGGTATTTGAGTATGTTGCTGAGCAGGCCCCAGAGACTCTCAGGTGCATCTTTTATCTGCCTCATGGAATGGTACATATCAGTGGGGTACACTCATTAAATTGTCTGGTATTCTGCAGTTGTGACTGTGGGTTAGCATGAGCATATGTATTAGTACACTATTTCTGCCGTGCAAGTGGTGCATACTTTCAGTACGTCATAGTTACCATTGCATGTGTTGTAACACTTTTCTGCCTACTGTTTGTACATTTCACAGGGAGTTTGTAGGGCATCCCTGTAACTCAGTCACTGTTGCTATGTCTAGGCTCTTAACTATTCAAATATGGCAGTGTCATACCTCTCAAGTGTACAGATATTTGCAGGATGTCCACATTTTTGCCTCATATTTTGGTCCATATCTCATAAAACAGCTTTTTCTGGAAAATCACTCAGGGATCAAGTCAGACTATAGTGACAAACATTTCAGTTTCAGACTTCGTACCCTTCCAAATATCCAAAATAATGCAAAACCTGTTACTCTCTCAACTGTCTAAGTTTGTCGGAGCAATATTTGAAATGTGTCCCTGTTTTTGGGCCTTTGTTCCACATTTTTTATTACTTAGTCCCGATGTCTTGCTGTAAGAGGTTGTGGGGTATGGGCAGTGATTATCCTGCTGTGAGTATGTGTGTGGCTTGCAAGGTGCTACAGTGACATTATTACCTACTAGCTACCAACTAGCATGGCTGTTTCTGTTCACACACTACTATTATAGAAATCCACTACATTTCACAGTAAATATACATGACATGTTTTGTGTACTACACATCCTATATTCCCTTTACATTCATTTCTACTATTGCATGATATATTTATTGTAGAACAATGTTCTTATATAGCAGTCATGGCTTAGTGGTAAGTCAGGCAGACTACTGTTTCCTGGGTTCGGGACTGACAGTGGGATTTTATTTTGCTTTTGAGCAGACTACAGGCCTTGTCATTCAGAGTGACTAAGGCACTTTTAAGCAGTTGTAAGCGGGTTAGTGATGGTTTGCGCAGAGCTCACACATGCGCACTGGCGTTTAGCTCCACGCAAACCAGCGCTAACCCGCTTACAACTGCTTAAAAGTGCTTACTCTTGTGCACACCCGCGCTAATTTCTTTGAAAGAAATGAAAATGGGGAGACAGGAAAGTGGTGAAAAAGGGGTCACAAAGAGGGTAGGACAGTAGGGAAACAAGCTCGGGTTTTGCAGGAGGGATGTAGGTAAGGCCCATAGCTGCCCATTTCTTCATCAGCAACAGCTGTGCATATGTTTGTAATTTGGTGTGACATTTGAAACCTGCCACCCCTGAGAGAGATGTAAGGACAACAATAATACTTGTTGTACAGCCAATTGTAATTGACAGTTTACATGTCCAGCAGACATGTGTGCAAAATGGGCAGCTATGTATGGGGTGTAATTTTTTTGTGGGTACAGAGTGCCCTTTTTTTTTCAGGTGAGAGTGGTATGTCAGGTACAGGAAGTCAGTATAGCTGGGGAGGTAGGTTGGGTAGGTTAACAGACGAGACAAACAAGACGCATACAGGGGCGGTGTATGGCACATGTGGGGGGGGTTACACAATTGACGGGGACGGATGTTTGGATATCTCGAGCCCATGAGCCCACAGATGGCAACAGTGGAACTGAGATCCCCACCCATGGGCAGTTGCCACTGTGCCTTCACTGCCCAGGGCAGGGCTGTGCTGGGGGCTGTGTAGGGGGGGCAGCAGGCATGCCCATGAGTTGTGCCACCCATGCCTCAAGCTGGTGTAGGGGCCCAAGCACAGCATGCCAGATCTCCCTACACACCACAGTCCAGACACTACAGAGGGTGAGTGGATGTTCTCCTCTGGCCACGCTTGCAGAGGGGGGACGAGCCCCATCCCCTGCAGCGCTTTCACCCGCAGGTGGCACAGGGCCACTGGAGGAGGGTCCGGCCTGGGCACTACTGTCAGGTGCACTCGCCAGCTGAGGAGGGAGAGGTGGGTCCGCTGGAACCCGCCTTCCCTGTCGTCCTATGTTTTGCATTATGTTATGACAGTTTGGGTTAGTAACGTACAATACCATTCACAATTAGTTGTAACAGCATGCATTAGTATTTCCATTAACCAAACACCCATATATTCAAGCTTTTGAACAGCAAGCATAACACATGCATAATTTGAACAGCAATACACAATCCAACAACATGCAGGTTTGATTGATGGCAACAGGCCATCAGGTTTGGATGTATGAACAGGGCAGATGCATCAACGTACATGCAAATATGTATGAACCAACAGGACAAATGTCCAGGGGTGTTAATTGTTATTACACATACCAATTTCACGTGGAATGGATTATATGTGGTTATAGGGTGGGGCGAAGAAAATTTAATTAACAACTTCAAATACCAATACATATGCTGTACATTTATACTAGCTGCAGATATATGCACACTACAGTTCTGCCTACAGTTTCCTATGTGATAACTACTTCAGGTTGTTGATAGGAATGTTACTGCTACATCAATATACATTTCATTTTTATTCATACACATTCATATCTGGCTCTGTTCAGCTACATCATCCTGCTACATTTGCTTTATATAGCTATAGACAACTGTGGATGTTTGGTATTTCAGACAACCATACTATCTGCATATTGCAGAGTGAGAGCAACATAACCAGATTTTGGGACACACATTCCAACTGCAGTACCATTTTCAACACATGTTACTGTTTGGGTCTGCCTGTCACATTCATTTCATTCTGTACTGACTGCAGTATACTTTATTCAGGAGTTATTACTACTTTATCGGTGGATTCATACCTCTTTCTCACACTCTCTCACTTGTTTTATTTTTACAATTCAGGATGGTACTTAATTCTAGGTTTTATTGACATGTTTTACCTGTAGTTATAACAATCCTTTCCAACAGTCTAACTTCTGTCATGTTTCTGTATTTCAACAGGGATATATTTCACACGTGTTTTACTCAGCTTCTGCAGCTGTACTTTTCAGCCTGCTGCAGGTTATGTACTATTATATTACAGGTGGGACATCTTTATTTCAGACTTGTTTCATTTTTATGTTTGGATTACAGGCTGCATCACACTTTTGTAATCAATCAATACTTGCAAACCCTCTTACACTGCTACTTGCACATTTTATTAATTAGTGAGTACACTGCACTCTTTTGCTAACTTTCATACTTATATATTTATTTACAGTTACAGGGAGAGAATTACTGACCTGCCTGGTGGCGCAATCGCACCAGCCTATCGCCATAGGCTCGACGGTTCGCAGAACGGACACCTGCAGCTGTAATATAAATAAAGTAATATTGGAATACACATCTCCATAATATCAGCTAGGTTAATTTCTTACATAGATAATTACATGTAACTTACTCAGTAGTGGGGCATTGGGCATTTGCTGGGCCTCCTGGATCCAATGGTTCAGTTGGTCCTGCTTCCATCTCTTCAGGTCCGCATGGTGGTGACGGACCTGCTCACCAGTCCTTGGTATTCCTATGGCACTGGTGAGATCATGAGCCAACCGGTCCCACGCCTCAGCCCTATATGCTCCCCACAGGACCTGGCCCTGCATGAGTTGGGCCTCATGATTATGGACGAGGAGCCAAACCATATATTTGGACTCCTCAACACCCCACCTCTGTGCTCGGAAGCAACTACCCTCACCTACACCTGACATCCTGGCTGCAAGTCAGTTCTACAATCGGTTATGCTGTGTATTCCCGCCTATGGGGCTTATATATGCTGTTTTTCCCTCACTTATCTGTGATTGGCCATTTTGGAATTGTATCAGCTTCACAAAACCTGCTTTATCATGCTCCTCTCTCTATTCATTCCTATATATATGCTATTACTGCATTTTTAAGTGTGACTGTCATGGCTTAGTGGTTCAGTACTTTGACTATGGTGCATGGTATCCTGGGTTTGAACCTGGCCATTGCTTTTTATATTTTATGACTGTCTACACAGGCTAGGAGGTGTGTCTGTGTAAAGGCAGTTTTGATACAGCTTGCTCAATGTTGCCCGTTGGTTAGCTTGTTGGTGCGGTGTCCAGCTCCGCACAAACGGGTTATGCCAGTTTACGTGTCGTTTGGCTGTCAGCACGCATATTACGCTCAGCTCAACTACGGGCACAAAGTTTTAGCATGTTAAAATGCTGCTCAACCCTGGGCACTCATTCTACACCTATTAAACCACTGCTCACCTACGGGCACTCATTCTACACCTGTTAAAACACTGCTCACCTACAGGCACTCATTTTACAACTGTTAAACCACTGCTCACCTACAGGCAGATATCCTCAACTTGTTAGACTGTAGCTCAGCTATGGGCACATCTCACATTTTTTTTTTATTTTTTTATCTCACATTTCTTCAAAATACATGGCCCATTTCATTACATTTTACATAAAATATAATTTTATATATGTACATATATATCAGGGACTTGTTTCATGCTTATTTCACTAAAAATAAAAATTGATGTTGGGGGGCTCAAACCATGACTGCCTCCTCTTCAGCCAACGTCTCTACCACTACGCTATTGCTTCTTGGCTTACTTTGCATATTTAGTTCTTATATGCTTTTCCACTAACTGCTAACTGTGGCAAAGCGGTGGGCACGCCCGCGCAAACGAGCGCACTCACGGGCAAACATCTTTACAACTTATAAAAAAAATATAAGATGTTCATTTATACATTTTATGTTCATAGTCTGTGGGGGCATGTGTTGCTTTGTGTTTATTCACATTTATACGGACTCTGTCATGGGGGTTTACTTTCGGGACTTTTACTCTTCTGGGGGCGTGTCCGTTTGCAGGGCTCGCCCTACGCACACGCCCCCTACTGTCTTACATGGATCGTGTTAGCCTTAGGTGAGATTCAGCATGCCCTCACGCATATGCATGACATGTTGACATCACACCGTTTAACTGCAGCCTCCGTATAAGCCTTGTAACTCTTACATGGAGGCTTTATAAATCCTGCCCATAATCTTTGAATGGCAAAAGGAATTTACCTTAGTTCATCCACAGAGAGTTGTTTATCTGGACAAAAGAGAGTTCACATATTTTGCCCTGCCTACAGGTATCCAGCTGAACTGATTTCGTATTTATTTATTTATTGCATTGGTCCAAACATGCTCAGCAGGTAAACATGTAGATATTACAACCCATGTTTTGTCATATCATAGTTTAATTATGTTAACTCTGTCACACATGGATGGGTAGAGAGTTAGACCCCGTAATTTTAAAATCCCTGAGGCAAATTTTATTTTAAACACTTGACTGCACAGTTCTGGCAAAAATCTGGCATTGCAGAGGTCTCAATGACAGTCAACTGGAAAACTGTCAAGTACATGATGTTCAGGATTTATCAAGCCATAGGTGGATAGACAGACTGAAATTAATCAAAATAAAGTCAATGATTTAGAAAAAATAACTAAATTAATGGAAAATAGGGAGTCTGCAGATGGTAAGTATGAAAGCTCAGTATACAGGTAATAAAACAAGACCAGAACCATACTCTACTTAGTCACTTAGCATGTGGGAGAGGTTAAGGAATTTTGTTGGGGAAAAGCATATTAAACCCCTCAAATTGCTGACCCACTGCCTTAATGAGAGATGTTGCATGCACAGCATTTTAACCTTATTGATACCATGGGAATCACAAAAGATTTTGCCCAATGTATTAGTAATGCTTTGACTCCTTTTTAGCAAAAATTACACACATCCCATCTAGAAATATCACGTTTAGGTAAGCATTGCTTTTTTTTTCTTCTGATGTAAATTAGCCAATCATAATGCCTCAACCTAGGATTCAAAAAGAATCATTCCATTTGTGTAAATGTATTACTGCAGATAGGTCAATTTATGCAACTAAGGGAATTGTTACTTAGAGACAGCAATGGTCACAATGAGGAAAGCCTCATTAACAGCTCATTTGCATATCCCAAAATCTTAAATTTTGTTTGCCACTAGCGATGTCAGACCTGTGATAGCAGTAGTGTTTACCCTGGTGGCTCCTGCCTTGCAGTGGGAAAAACACCCTTCTACTTACATACAGACACACACTCTCATCCACCCAAAATCATATTATATCATATATCCCCACCGGGTCTATATTACATGATAGATAATTCAGATATTCAAAACACGTAATGATCGACCCCAATTGAGTGAAATGGCAGAATGTCGAACATGTAAATGGAAATCTCGGTAAGGGGAGATTTCCATTTACTGCAATGTAGTGCGGTCTTGGAGTTGGTATATTTAAGTAGCGGGGGTGTGGGGGGTGCAGGGGGGCTTGCCCCCCTGCATAAAGCAGTTTAATGGTTTGTTTGGGTTTTTGTTATTTTTTTCCAGCCGTTCGACATTTTGCCGGTTCGCTCTATTGGGGTCGATCATTGCATGTTCGAACATCTGAATTTTCGATCACGTAATATAGAACCATCCCCACCATTAGATGACTGTGATTCACTCTGAAGTATGGAAGTTGAGCAAATTATCTGTCTATGGTCTCTGTAAGAAAGAAAACCAGAAATAAGTTGACAGATGGACCACAATTCATCAATTTATGCATTTAAAAATTTGTCTTTGCTGTTAAGTACTACATATTCTGCTGGGTAGAAACAATAGGAGTTCAGGGCAATTCATGCAGGAAGTGAAAGGAAACTTGATAATGTCAATCCTTGTGCTATGATTCTTGTGAGTCAACTTTAGCAGGATGCCTTTATTTCCAGTATCAAGGCTAGGGTGCTGAATGTTACCTTGAGGGAGGGTGAGTTTGGCATAATGGCTAAGGTCTTCAGCTTATAGATATAAGTAACAGGGTTTTATTCTGACCACAGGTTATGACTATTGGCTAAGTTCAAAATGGCCCATTAGGACAGTTAGCCTAGCATTCTCCTATGAACCTATGACTCTTACTGTAAATTATAAACATATTTTCCCTCATAGATGATTCTATTTCAGGCTATAATACGCATGTGGGGCTTTTCAGATGAAAGAGCAAATATCACATTGCAGGAGTGGACCTCTGTGTGGTGGCAGCTGAGTTGACTGAAAGGCAAAAGTCAGAAAACAAAGGACAACTTCTCAGTGCACCCTCCATTAGGGTTACCACCTGTCCCTTTTTATGTAGGACAGCTACTATATGGGCAGCTGCATCCTGTGAAAAATATAAAAAAATCGCAAACATCATGACATTTTAGGGAAAACATATTTTCTAAGTGTCTATTGCTAGTTGTATAAAATAATCATTTTGTATTTGAATCACATAAGTATCATATGAAACAGCAGCAACTTAAATTTTACAAGGCTAAGGTTTTATTTTATCCCAAATGTGATGACTTGCCCATTGTGCTGCTTATGGGTACAGTTTATTCTGCAAAATACAAATTTTAGCAAAAAGGTCCAACTTTTGTCATTTTTCTGGTGCACGTTTTCTGGAAAGGAAGATAAAACACAGAAGAAAATCTACACCCATTCATACTTTCTGACTATTTCCTATTGGTCAAGGCAAACAATTCAAATATTTCTGATTTCTACAGAATATAGCTAGACATATAGTTACCCCCTCCCTCATTGATTTTGGGAACAACTACATCAGAATGTATTTACCTTACTATTAGATGCAGAAAATGTGCTACTTTAACTGTCCTTACCTTTAGTCACCTTCTTGATATACAAAATTGTGCTCATCAAGAGGTATTTGCAATTTTATTTTTCCTTTCAACATCTGAAGACATTGTCAGGTCTGTTGGTTACCTGTGATGAATTTAGGAGTATTCTGGGTTTAAGGTCTTGGCAGAACATTTTTAAAGATTGTTTCAAGAGCTCATTATCATGGGAAAAGCTGAAAGAACTCACAGGATGGTATGTTAGTAGGGCTATTTTCAGATAGTAGAAGACGGGCAATGGGTTCTCACTCTCTGATGAGATTCCACTTTATTATTACTCTCTGTTTGAGTAGTTGCATGGTTTCTTTAGTCAGCCATAGAGTGTAGTTATATTTAATTCAGACCTTTCTATGTGGAGCTAACCTGTTTAGAATATCAAGGAATTTATAGTCAAAAAATTGAACAGCAAAATCTAGATAGAGATGTTTAAGAGTTGACCAATTACAATGCTGCAGGAGCGATTTACAATTATTGGCTGAAAAGTCTATTTTTTGTGCACTTGTTTATATATCACATTTTTAGGGAAACAGTTATGGTGTCTAATTAGAGAGGTGGGTAGGTGATCACTTGGGCTCTCTGGCAGACATCCCAAGTGATAGATTAGACAGGATTTATAGAGAGGGTTGATTTGATAGGGCCCAGTAGAGAGCTGACTGCTTTTTGCTATGCTTATCTATCCTAGATGGGGTATGTATCATTTGGGTAAATCCATGTGGGTTTATGAAGATAGTGGGGTTATCTGATGAACAATTATGCCAGTCAATATTGAAAACCCCTGTTATTATGGTTTCCTAGCTAAATGTGGTAGATGAACAGGAAAGAAGGCTCTCAATTGTGGTTGGATTGTTAGTGGGAGGGACATAGACTGATAATAAGACAATGTGTTTTTGGGGTTGATTTTGAGGTGGGTGGCTAGCATTTCTGTGTTATTGAGGTCTGGGGGTTAACTTGAAGGTGCCCAATCTTTAGAGTATCTTTATATATTATAGCTAAACCTCTATCCTGCTTGTGTATGCTATTAAGTCTGTGTATGTTGTAGCCCGGTGCTAAGATTTCATTGTTGTTTATGTGGGGTTTTAGCCATGTCTCTGTTAAGACAACTATGTCTGCTTTGTAGAGGGAGATGGAGGCATGAAATTCAGGTATTTTATTTAAGAGGCTCCTAAGATTCATATTAATGAGTAGAGTGTCAAAGCCATTTGGTTAGGACCTGGGTTCGGGTGGATGTCCCCACTTAATTAAGCTGTGCTTTTTTGTGCAGAAATGGGTACGTGAATTTAGGTGATAGCCTAGTATATTTACAGACTCTATGTGGTGAAGTTAATGGGTATAGGAAGGTTATTATGAATAAGCTGAGGATACAAATGTGATAGAGTAGCATTGCTATGTTGAGAGAGTGTAATGTGGAGGTTAACCTTAGTGATCTATAAAGTATTAACCCCAGCAAATGCTTCAGCAAACGATTTCAACAAAACAACTGAGAATCCATAACAACACTGTCACCTACAAGGGCAGAGGCAACTACAGTCTCAATAATTTCCAAAACCAAAATAAGATGTAAACCAATTGTTTATTGGTTAAAAATGATTAAGTGCTTTAGTCCATCACTGTGGACTTCTTCAGAACAAAGATTTTTTTTTAAATAGTAGATGTTTTATATACATGACCCTCCTATTTAATCACATTTAAAAAAAAAACTATCAAATGATCTCCCTTTAATTGAAAACAGTTAATTATAAAACTTTTAAAAAATAGAATAACATTCCATAAACACAAGTAAAATGTTTCCAAAAAACAAACATTTCATTTCTATAGAGTGCATACAGTCTATATAAAAAACGTATACAGTCTATCAAAAATACCTATATTAATAAAATCAAAAACATGTCTCAAAGTTTAGCTACTCTCATTTTAAGTACAGGTTGCAAGGAAATGTGGTCATTAAGACATGGAATAACAGTGGCATCTTCAAGCTTGATTTGCTAGAGGAGTTCCTTATATTCTAACGTGTTTTCCCAGGCACCTTCTTTGGTGTCCACTGTCACAACTTCCAAAATACCAAATGAGATTTTTTAAAACACACACATGTTATGGACTGTCTGTATAATGCGTTGTTTAGGTTTTCCCT
The DNA here is from genome assembly GCF_019279795.1 of Protopterus annectens. Taxonomy (NCBI): domain Eukaryota; kingdom Metazoa; phylum Chordata; order Ceratodontiformes; family Protopteridae; genus Protopterus; species Protopterus annectens. The sequence continues at coordinate 1,367,968,729 of NC_056732.1, read as the reverse complement.
TTTAATATCATATATCTTATATTGATATTATATATAAATGTTCATAGATCCTCTTAGCCAGTTTCTTCTCCATCTTACCCACATAAAAACAGTCACAGTAGTTACAAAGTGCTAAATAAACTAAACCAGTTGAATTGCAGTCCCCTCTCTTAAACAAAATGTGTGTTTGACAGTAGTTATTTAACATAACTTCATCCCTCTCAACTATGTATTGGTGATAATTACCACATTTAGTGGTACCTAATCTGTATGTTGTTTTATTCCTTTCCAAGACTTCATTAATGTTATTGCGTACCTTATGTATAAAAGTTGGTTTATCACCCAGATGTCGATAGAGTTCATTGTCCATTTTTAAAATAGCCCACTTATGAGAAATAATACTTTTTATCCTGTTGGTCAGTCCGTCAAACTTAATAGCCACACCCTGGTTAAAGTTCTTTGGGTTAGAATGGACCTGATCTATAACGTATATGTTGCTTTAAGAATAAAAAATGCTATGTGAGGGAGGGAGTGACTGGGAATTGGAAATGGGAAGGATTAATTAGTGGGCAATTAATTGTGTGGAGGGAATTGGTGGTGATTGGATAGTTTGTTGAAATGAACGTTTTGTGGTTAAAAATAAATATAGGCATAGTGGGAGGGGGGGAGTGAGGATAGGGAGCAGACCGAGCCTGAGAGTAGCAAGGATGAATGGAGCAGGATACATCATGAGTGCCAAGAAAACTATCTCAAATTAATTTAATTTGTAAATATTGTAGTCAACTGCCATAGTACATTTTATTCACATGACAGTTAACTATCTGGTTTTACCAGTCATAAAAATAGTGGTAATGACACCAGTTCTAAATTTGCTTTGACTGTATTACTTATTCCATTTAGTCAGGAGAATACAAATTTAGTGCATATGTGACAGCCTCCTATAGCTGGACTCCTAAGGAATTTAAAGAAGTTATGGATTCTTCTTTACATTCCTTTAAAGCATCCTGTCTCTTTCCTCTCAACTAATTATTCTATTTCTTCCTTTATCTCCTTTTTCATCTACCCCCTGTTATATTCTTTTTCTTATATATATATATATATATATATATATATATATATATATATATATATATATATATATATTTATATATATATATATATATATATATATACACCATGTACATATCTTTCAACTATCTGCATGATTTCATCTTGTTTATATTTTAACTCTACTTTTCATCCTTTATTGCATTCATTTTACTCTATTTATATCTCAATTTCTTAATGGGAAAACATTTTTTTTCCTTTCAAATAATGCTTTAGTCTTAATAGAAGTATTTCCATTTTTATTATATTTATATCATTTATTTTTCTTCAAGACTTCCCCACCCCTTTTCTGTACTATTCTATTACAGACTTATTTAATGTTTTTAATATTCTATTGCTTTATCTCTAATTTTAACCATTCACCATTTTGTCAACCTGCCATAAAATGGCTTCATTGTCATATGATCTTCCAACAATTGTTATCTTTCCTTTATAAGACATTACATTCCTGCAAGTTTTCCTATTGGTCTTTTTAACCCTTTTCCTTCTTTTATTATATGTCCATTCTCTTTTATTATTACCCATGCTGATCTGTGGTCTGAAAACTTTGCTTCTCTAATTCCATCTTTTATTTCTTTCATTTTATCTGTAAACAATATATAATCAAGCTATGTTTTAAGTAACCCCTTTTATAAATATATCAGTCCATTGACATATTCTTAACATATTATTTACAACCTTGCTCAACATTTTTACATCTTATGCTGTTTTCCCTTTCTCCTTTCTTAAATTACAATTAAAGACTCCCACCACCATAATAGGCATACTTACTATCCCTTAATTTTTCTTTCATTTATATTTGTATATGCGACAGTACTACTATTCTATATATCTTCTGACCCTTTCGGACATCACACACTAAAACTGTCCCTGCTACCACCATTATATCTAATATTTTAATATCTTCATTTTTTGTAATACTGCTATACCTGAACATGTATCACTCAATATACTTTACACCACTTTTCTTTTCCACATCACCTCAAATTTCACCTTTTTCTTTTCATATGTGAATCTTATATGAAGTCAACAAATTATCTCTGTATCCACTTTTTCACACAGGTCAACCACCATCATTCTTCTGTTATCACTTTCCATGCTATTCACATTCAGTGAGACTTTCTTTATCTTTTTTCAATTCATCATTTTACCCCCTCCCCTTTTTTCTTCCTGACAATTCCACCAATCTTCTTTTTTTCTGACTCAGAGCTCAAATCTCATTTTCTTCTCTATCTATTTCTAGAACACCAAACCTATTAGTTATTTGTATATGTGTCTCTTTTTTTTCATTTATTAGTTTCTGGAATTCATCTAGTTTCTGTTTTAACTTGCAGTTCCTCCCAAACCCATTATTTCATCATTCTACCTAAACTTGTCAGACTTCTGTTGATAATTTTCTGTTGTCCATAACTTTTAAATATCATGCATATCCTGAAATAAGCTTAGAAAAAGTATTTTTAATGAATTTCCTGTATCTTGGTCATTTTAAATTGTAGCAACAAGTTTTCTTTTTAACTGTGCATTTAATTTTTGATGTACATAGTCCTTCCAAGGTGATATATTACTTCTTCTTTCACATTCATTAACAACATTTTCTGCTAATGTAAATGTCTCAAAAGTTATTTCACATAACTGTTCATTTTATATATGTATTAATGCCTAATATCAAACAAACTGAATTCTAACATGACAACATTTCTAAAACACAGTACCTTTTTGTTTGCTGCTCATACTTTGTTTTCACCTATACAAAAGGCCTTTTCCTCCAGCTCCCATCAGCTACAGTCTTTCTCCTCCGCACATGCACATCCTTTTCTTTATATAGTCTTTCACTGGAACTTATTACTGCTGCCTACATTTTTACTCTGGAAGCACTGCTATCAGTCTCTCTCTGTTTAGCACTCTCTGTTAAATTTTGTAGTCCAACACAGAGCATGCCCTTTACTCCACTGGCCAGACATGACCCCTCTGCATCAATATCATCATTTACATCATCCTTTTGTTTTTCTGCCATCTCCTCACTGTCAGATATTTTGCCCATTACCACAATCCACTACATAGCCTTTGCTTCATTTGGGTCTGCTTTAGCCATCATTTTTTTTGCAAAGCAGAGTCATCCAGATCTCCTTATGCTATGACATATACTTCCAAAGCATCTTTTTCCTTCTGAATTGTAGTTTCCATTTTCTCCTTCTCCAGCTCAGCTTCACTTACAGCCTCCATCTTAAATTCAGTGATCGCCAGTAACAACTTGTGATCACCTGCAAAAGTTAGGGGAAGTTCTCTGGTTTGTCTAGCCAAATTTCCTCTATTACTATAAATACCATCTCAGGTGTACATTGAAAAGAGTCATAGTGGGGGTAATCTGATCAGCAAAGGATAAATAAATAAGCAAATAAAATAAATAATTGAAATGTTTTCTGTTCCAAAAACTTCGTAATAACCTTCTTTCTGCACACCAGTTTTCTTAGTTTTCTCAGTAAAATGCTAAAGCAATCACAGCAGATTTTATACTGGAATGAATTGCATACTCAGTGAGCCTCATTTGATGGAATATTTTTGAATCACATCTTTTTGACTGGAGTTATGTATAACATTGAGGAGGTGAGCCCCTATAAAATTAGAAAAATGATACAGTGAACCACCTATGGATGCCAGCAGACATCAAAAACAGAGGCAAGACATATATACATGCCCCAATGGCATATTCATAATTGACAGATATGTTGTTTTGCAGATATGTTGGTACACTTCTCATGATACAGAACTGCATATTTGAATTTTGACTTCTGAGGGCATTTAATTAGGGTTTACAGTCATTAAAATATACTTATTGGCTTGCAGGATATTACACAATGATATGGAGACAGGACCGACTTTGATAATGCTGAGCGTGCTTCAGAGATATGAAGAGGGGATTTTCAGTGACTGAAGGGGAGTTTTTCAAATTATCATCTTCTTGGAGGGGCTGGCCATCTAACTTTCCCAGATATACCATTGTTATGAAAATCATTGATGGAGACTGCCCGATGATCTGCAGGAGCGGATATCTTAAGTTGTTGCTCAGCAACTTCCAGCAACTTCTTGCAGTATTAAAATATAATTATACAATATTTTTAATAATGCACTGTTGTATGTGCACTTTTGTCTGTATGTATGATTTGGCAAAATTTTACGCCAGATGCCCTTGCTGACGCAACGCTCCCCATTTATCCGGGCTTGGGACCGGCACAAAGAATTGCACTGGCTTGTGCATCCCCATGTATGACAAGTTGTATAAAAGGTTGGACACTAAGGAGGGAGAAAAGGACCTGTACGAATTGGCTAGACAGAGGGACCGAGCTAGTAAAGATGTGCAGCAGGTAAGGGTGATAAAGGATAATGAGGGAAACATACTCACAAGCGAGGAGAGTGTGTTGAGCAGATGGAAAGAGTACTTTGAGGGACTGATGAATGAAGAGAATGAGAGGGAGAGAAGGTTGGATGATGTGCGGATAGTGAATCATGAAGTGCAGTGGATTAGCAAGGAGGAAGTAAGGATAGCTATGAAGAAGATGAAGAACGGAAAGGCTATTGGTCCAGATGACATACCTGTGGAAGCATGGTGGTGTTTAGGTGAAATGCCAGTGGAGTTTTTAACTAGATTGTTTAATGAAATCTTGGAAGGTAAGAGGATGCCTGAGGAATGGAAAAAAAGTGTTTTGGTACCGATTTTAAGAATAAGGGTGATGTGCAGAGCTGTAGTAACTACAAAGGGATTAAATTGATCAGTGAAAGCATGAAGCTATGGGAAAGAGTAGTGGAAGCTAGGTTAAGAAGGGAGGTGATGATTAGTGATCAGCAGTATGGTTTCATGCCAGGAAATAGCACTACAGATGCGCTGTTTGCTTTGAGATTGTTGATGGAGAAGTACAGAGAATGTCAGAAGGAGTTACATTGTGTCTTTGTAGATTTAGAGAAAGCATATGACAGGGTGCCTAGAGAGGAGTTGTGGTATTGTATGAGGAAGTCGGGAGTGTCGGAGAAGTATGTAAGAGTGGTACAGGATATGTACAAGGGTAGTGTGACCACGGTGAGGTCTGCGGTAGGAGTGACTGATGTGTTTAAGGTGGAGGTAGGGTTACATCAAGGTTCAGCTCTGAGCCCTTTCTTATTTGTAATTGTGATGGACAGGTTGACAGATGAGATCAGACAGGAGTCCCTGTGGACTATGATGTTTGCAGATGACATTGTGATCTGTAGTGAGAGTAGGGAGCAGGTGGAGAAGACCCTGGGAGAGGTGGAGATATGCTCTAGAGAGAATAGGAATGAAGGTCAGCAGGACTAAGACAGAATATATGTGTGTGAATGAGTGGGAGGATAGAGGAATGGTGAGGATGCAAGGAGTACAGGTGGTGAAGGTGGATGAGTTTAAATACTTGGGATCAACAGTTCAGAGTAATGGTGAGTGTGGAAGAGAGGTGAATAAGAGAGTACAGGCAGGATGGAGTGGGTGGAGAAGAGTGTCAGGAGTGATTTGTGACAGACGAGTACTAGTAAGAGTGAAAGGGAAGGTCTTCAAGAGGGTAGTGAAACCAGCTATGTTATAAGGGTTGGAGACAGTGGCATTGACAAAAAGGCAGGAGTCAGAGCTTGAAGTGGCAGAGTTGAAGATGTTAAGATTTGCCCTGGGTGTGATGAGGATGGACAGGATTAGGAATAAGTATATTAGAGGGTCAGTCCAGGTTGGAAGGTTTGGAGACAAAGCCAGAGAGGCAAGATTACGTTGGTTTGGACATGTGCTGAGGAGGGATGCAGAGTATATTGGGAAAAAGATGCCAAGGATGAAGCTGCCAGGTAACAGGAAAAGAGGAAGGCCTAAGATAAGGTTTATGGATGTGGTGAGAGAGGACATGCAGGTGGATGGTGTGACAGAGCTAGATGCAGAGGACAGGAAGAAATGGAAACAGCTGATCTGCTGTGGTGAACCCTGATGGGAGCAGCCGAAAAAAAGAAGAAGATGTAATAATGCACTGTTAATCAGCATGTCGGGAATGTCGCTGTAGATTTAGTATCTGGGATGTGGAGGCTAACATTTAGCTTTTAAATGTTGTCTGTCCTTCAAGTCTAAGAGCCTATAACTTTTAATGATTATGTTATTTTAAAAAAAAAAAACAAAGGTCAGATAAATGGCAAAAATGTAGACAATATATTAGAGATGGCTCTCAAAATAAAGAACCAGTGTGAAACAGTGCTTTAGATAACAGTAAACATATGACCAAACCATGTGGCATAATAAATTATAAATAAATTAAATATAAATCTGAAACAATGGTTCCTTGCATTCAATTATATTTTCCAAATTTCCACCTCACATTTTATAGGTAAGTTGTTGCAACGCAGAAAATAAAACATTTTTGAAACTGGGACATCATTGTAAACACTTACTTTAATACAATAATTGTGTTCATACTTTTTTTGTCTAAGTGCACACTCTGTCTTCCTCACATAAAAGCTATTGCAGGACAAACAGGTGGTAATATATACCACTCCTTTTGCCCTCCAGTTATAATTTTCTATACAACCAATGACCTGTTATATGGCAGAACTGAAACACTAGTATAATTAATAAACTTTTATTGACTCCACCTACCACATTTTACCATTTTTCTATTCTTACCAAATAAAGGCTTATAGACTTTATAGTTATTCTCTAGCCTGTTCTTGAGATTTGCATTCCTTTTGTTGATAAAAAAGCCCATCTCTCAAAACTTTTGTAATGAATTATATTCCTTAAAACATTTCTCATTTTTACAAAAAGGCAAAAATCATGGCAGTTTTATATATGGATTCTTGTCCCTTAACAGGTGGAAAATCACTTAACTCTCATGGCTCTAATCTAAACAACCAATTTACTGATTAACTTCTCAGGGTAAACTCTCACTTTAAACACAGAAAACAGAACATCCACTTCTCTACTAAACATAACTTTGTCAGAGATAAGTTTTGAAATTCAAATAAATTAACCCTTTATCAGGCCATTCCTTTCTCATAGAGGATGCTGGCTACTGAAATGCAAAAAGTTATTGGAGTAAGTAGACTTTCTATATAGTCTAGATTCAAACTTCCTAGAGTTCATGTTTTGGAAAATACTGAAATGCATATTCTAAAATGTTGAGTTCAAACAGAAAAAAAAATGTTTATCCCCTTCTTATACTAAACATATGCAATCAAGGTAATGCAGATACAATATTATAAAAGACAAAAAGGAGATTTTAAAACAAAGTTTCTCCCATTAAAAAACATAATAATATTTTGATATGCTGCTCTACTCCTCACTCCCATTGTTAATCCTTTTATGGTGAAAAAATCACCATCAAAGACCATAAACCTGTTATTTAAAATAATTTCCAACACATGATGAAGTAAGACAACCTTATTATTAGCATGTATCATATTATAAACAACAATGGTTTCATAAAAGCATTCATGACCAATATTAAGGGGAATCATGGAGAAAAGATTCTTATCATCGGCGGTTAAAAATAACATCTATTCATTCGCTCTAATGCCAGCCAAGGATTCCAAAAAAAGGTAAAGAATTCCTTAAATGTGCTTTTGTATCATTAGAAAATTCTTTTAACTTGGAATCAATACATGTTGCCCCTCAGTCTTCAAGCCAAGACATATAAAACAATTAAACTGTAGGGCAGATTCATTAAACGTTTGTTGATTTTAGGAATGCCAAACACTGTTCACATTATAGGGGATTTAATCATTAAGAAAGCAAATAATATCTTTTCCATAAATCCCTCTGAAAACAAAAATTTGAGACACATATCAATTTTTTGATAAACAGTATCAATGCAATTCTTAGATTTAGGTTCATACGCTTTGTCATTTATTGAAATGCTAGAAACATTCAAGACATCATTTTTGTTATCAACCACTGCCAGTCCCCCTCCCTGATCTGGTTTTGGAATCCAGATTGTCCTATCCGAATAAACAGAATCCAATAATTGCTTCTCTTAAGGTTTCATATTGAAGCCAGTATACCTACTGTTGTTGTAAAAATTCCTAATGCCTTTCACACAGAGTTGTTCAAAAATAGCTATCACAAGATTTAGAGGTGGATTTATGGTACTCCTACATTTTGCAATAGTCAATATAACTCTAGGGTTGAATGAGACAATGTAAAATGTTTTGAAAGCTATGTCTTCAGAAACGTTAAAGATTTAATGAAGTTTCAAAAGGTGATTATTACATTTAACTATATGTTAATTGTTTATTTTAAATGTTTTTATAGCTAGCATGTGCTGTGACATTTAATTTTACTTTTAAAATAAAAAAGATATACACACTGTTGTTTTGTTCTTAAGAAATCTTATTTGCAAAGATGAAAATATAGAATAGTTAAATAATAAAAGACTAAGCTTGTATTGCTCATTTGCCATTTATTTTGGTGATTTTTTTTTAGTTTAAATTAAGATCATAGGATTATAGGAGATTACTAGGCTATCAACCCAGAGGTCATTTTAAGCCTAGCTGTTTCATCCCAATGTAATACCATAGAAATACCCAAGATTGCATTTAGTGATAACTACCCATGTCCAGGAGGGTTGTGGGTGCTATCCCCAGTAAGAATTTATGGTGCTCATCCACTCATCCAAGTTCCTCTTGAACAGTGCCATAGAGCTGCTCTGTTTCACATGAATTGGTAACCTGTTCCAAAGATGCGGCAGTCACTGGAGGATAAATATGTCCCTCTAGCATGTCCTATTAAGTCACAGGCCATATTTAGGTCCCTGGAATGGGTAGCCCATATTCCCATTTGACTTATGGATGTGTAGCAAGTTCACTAGTTTATGCCTTGGATTGCTCTGTAGGCCAGGCATAAGTCTTCCTAAAAAGTCTATATGATAGGGAGCATAGTGACAGGGACTTTAGTCAGTCTATGTAAGGCACATGCTGGAGCCCCTTGAATGTCTTTGTTAGACACCTCTGAGGTTTCTCTAATTGTTGCAGCTGCTTAGTACAGTACATGCCAAATGGGACATTATACTCAATTATATACCGGATAAGTGCCAAGTATAGGGGGGGGGGTTATAGCTGTATTTTTTTATATATTTAACATTTGTTAACTGGGAAAGTCCAACTTGGAACAAACCAATTTTTAGCAGATGCCTGGGGAGAAATGCTCCAGACACATGTCTTTGTAATGTGGAAGGAAACTGGAGCACCCAGAGCAAACCCACACAAATGCAGGAAGGACATGCAGACTCCGCACAGAAGGCACCCCAGCTGAGAATCAAACTGGAGAACTTCTTGCTGTGAGATAACAATGCTACTGCTGCACCACTGCACCAACCAACTTCTTTTGCTGTTGAGGCTATGCCTTTACTAATCAAGTGTGCTACGTAGAAAGCTTTCCTTACTACAGTAGACACGTGGTGGTCAAAGTTAAGGTTGCAGCCAACTTGTGAACCAAGGTCCCTTATCACTTCATGGGTACTTAGGTATTATTGTTGATTTGATAGTGTGAATGAACATTGTTTGTGCTCAAGGAAATGATGCACATCTTTGCATTCATTTTGAGACCATGGCTAATACATCAGTTGTTGGTCTGCGTGAGACCCTACTGGAGTATACTGTCATCATTTGGGGATTCAGTGACTGCACCTAGTTTGCAGTCGTCTGCAATCTTGGCCAGTTACAACCCCTTAGTTTTGACCTGAACATCTGAGAAGTATATACTAAACAGTAGGGGAGCAAGCAGTGACCCCCATGGCACCCCGCTGGTAACAGCTCTGCTGGTTGATGTGGAGTCACCAACTTTGATAGTGTGTGTTTGGTTTGTGAGCCAGTTGGCAAGCCATCTTACAACAAAGGGGGTTACATTCAATTTGCTAAGTTTATTGGTAATGCCTAAATGCCTGAATATGGGATTGATAAATATGTTATAGTGATGACTTGCATGCAGATGTTCTGTTAATAAGAATGGTTCAGCATTGTTCATCTGTAAAGAGAGCCTATAACATTTCTTCCAAACAAAGGAACTAAGAGTTTTTTTTATTTCTATAATCTAGTTTAAGCCTAAATGCACCTCCTAGTAAGATGCCAGTACCTCAGTATCCATATAAAAAAATATACTCCCCATTTATAGCGTCTCATCAGGATTATGATAAGATGCATTAAGTGGGCTAAGCTCAGGTTAAATAATTATTTAGCATATATGGCATTTTAAATTTTGTAAGCAACATGTTTGTTTAAGCACTTGGAATATAAGAGATATGGACTATGCAGAAAGCATAAAGCCCTCACAAATACTAAACAGAACTGCTTATCTGTTTGTTGCGTCTTAATTTGTTTATTAATAAATACATATGCATTTTGAAAGGAATAGACATTTTTGAACCTATGAAGATACACATTGTGCAGGACACAAAGGATTATTACGCAGCTGTCCTACCTGATGGTAGGAACCATGGTGGTAATCCACAGATATGCTCTGCAGCACTCTAATATCACAAACAATACACCAAACCCACACACATTGCCAACATCCTACCTAACAGAGTCTTTCTAAAATGACACAACCTGCTCTCAAACATGTACAGGGAGTGTAGTATGTGCATCCGACAGAGGCAGCCCTGCAGCACCACCTGAGGCATGACTGCCACGTGTTAAGCGAAGACTCAACCTAACATCTCACCCTCACCAAGCATGATTCCACACTATGAAGACAACAAGATCAAGTACAATAATTAGCTGAGGTATTGCTGTTAGCAAGGGGGAACACATGGCTGACAGCCTGGGCTGACATGCTGAGCAAGACATGATGCCACACCTGCTAGGGATGGCACGCACCCAGCACACCTGGCTGTGTAGATACTGGCAAAGGCTGCTGTTACCCCCATTGTACCTGGAATAGGTAAGTCTGGAAACACAAACCCACCAACATAGGTAGCACAAGGGATAATAACCTGGACGTAATGCTACCCAATGCTAGAAGTCTAACCTGCAAGGTGCATGCAGACCAAACCCACCACAGCATGGAGAATGGTAATATGTGTTCTGTAACAGAAACCTGGGCAAGGCCCAGAACAGCACCCTAATACTACCAGGTTATGCCTCATACCATGCCCTACAGCTCCAAAACATGGAACACATGACAATAGGAGTGTGGCTACCAGTAATTATCAAAAATAACCACACCCCCAGGTTGGTACCACAGCAAGAAGCAGCATGGACTATCCACGGGCGAGTAACACTGTCTCAAACTGTGTACCTGTTTGAAGCCTGCTACAGACCCCACACACAAACCCAGGTACCCCAGCCAGCCTTCCTGAAGACACGTCAGAGTATGAATGTCCCAACAAATACCAAACAAGGCACACACAAGGTATGACATAGGTGGCAATCCATTATGTATGGAAGAAGTAGTCATGGACCTAGGGACACAAGTGGATGGTAACCTGTCATGTGACACACACATTGCCAAGGTGGTCAGGAAGACCTGCTATATTGCAAACCTTAATATGAAAGGATGCACATGTAGAGCTACAGAGGTCACTGTGCCCCCATACCCTTCCCTTATCAGGCCCATACGTGACAACTATGCCCCAGTCCACATGTACCTTACCTTACACATGCAGCAGTCAGAAAGACCCCAAATGTACCCCACCAACAGGATAAAGGGTCCAAACAGTGGACATCTGCAGCCTGGCTGAAGAAGCCACAGTCCAATTCAGAAGCATACTGCACAGTCAGAGGTGATGTATGCCTGATGTCCAAGGCCATGCCTAATCCAGAATGAATGGACATGCTCCACTGCAGAAACCCCAAATCCAGCAGACACACCACAGTGAGATATCTGAACCTCTACACATAGATTAATAGGATGTGATGGAGGGACAGATCCATAACCCAGAGGCTCAAGACACTCTGGAACAGAATCCCAGTCCATGATAGGCTGAGCTCCACACACAAACTCAACAACAGAAATCCATTGAAGTGCATGGGAGATAGCAGGTGTACACTGGGGGTCATCCCTGTGTCACATCTAGGAAAGTAAACCCTACGTGGGCATAATATGCACATTGCAAGGGGTGTTGAGACCCACACACAGTCTGTCCATGCTCAAACAAGGCCAGGGCAGATAGCCTAGTATGAACCTATGAACCTATGATGATACACACTGTGCAGGACACAAAGGATTATTACACAGCTGTCCTACCTGATGGTAGGAACCATGGTGGTAATCCACAGATATGCTCTGCAGCACTCTAATATCACAAATGATACACCAAACCCACACACATTGCCAACATCCTACCTAACAGATTCTTTGCAAACTCCCCACCAGCACCTAACTGCCAAATATCTATCCCAGGAGAGTGCTGGCCCCCCGACATTGCATATGCTGAGGTAACAGCCAGCATCCACAAAGCACAGCACACAGCATCAATGGTACCAGATGGTGTCCTGGGTTGTGTCCAACAAGTACTGTAAGAAGAATGGAACAGCAAATAGCATTACTGTGCACTATCAGTCCTACCACAGGATATGTACCCAAAGAGCGGTGTACAGCAACAGTGGCCCCACACCACAAAGGGGGTGCCTGAATGGATACGTCAAACTATCACCCCTCAACCCCGAATATCTAGGTTGGCAAAGTAATGTAGAGGATGATCATGGATCCCATGAATAACGAGATTGGGTACCTACAGACATTGGACCCTACCCAGTGTGGCTGTCATAGGGCAGATCCTGACCCGTACACATGTCTGACTCATGTGAAACATGCACCAAGCCCAGTGATGTGGGGAATGTTGATCACACAGCCTATCTGGACCTTGCTAAACCCTTCCATACAATACCCTAGTTGGCAGTACAGATAAGCTCACCACCCTAACTACAAACCCCTATGCAAGTAGATGGATTGCAAACCAGCTCAAGGACAGAACTGACCTGGCAGACATGCTGTAGGCATGGCAGACTGCAAACCAGGTACAACTGGCATCCCACAAGGCATGGTCCTGGGAACCCTCTTGTATGCTATATATGTCACATAGGTACAGGCCAACATGGAAGGACTCTGTCTGAACAGGTTTGCAGAGGATGACAAACTGGCCACCATATCGGACCCTCCAGCTGACACAAGCAACCTACAAAAGGCACACATAGAAACACACAAGTGGTGCCACAGCCATGTCAACAAGCTAAATGCAGAATAGGGTATAGTCAATCCCTGTGGAAACACAGTACATGGCCAGAAATTACCACATAGGTGTAAACCCAGTAAGTACATCAGGAGCAATAAGAGACCTGGGGACACAAGGTGATACATATCCTGCATGTGACAACCATGTGTCTGTAGTAGTTACAGAAACATACCATATACCCATCTAATCATGAAGGTAAGCACAGCTTGGTTAGGGTAGGTCAATGTGCCTCTCCAGTCATCCATCAGCAGCCTCACAATTGTGTACAATGGCCCTTCAGTGATGTACCGTAGCAGACACCTGCAGCAACTGGAATGACCACACAAATACCCCACCAGGAGGATTGCAGAGCTGTAACAGATGCCATGTGTCACCTGAGTAAAGTAACTGCAGCTCCACACAGTGCCATACTGCCTGGCTGGAGGTGAACTGTGCCTGATGTATAAAGCCATGACCAACCTGGTATCAATGGACATTTGGCACCATGTAAACACTGAATGCTGGTGACCTATGCAGCTGACAGGCCTGAACCCCAGCACAGACATAAACAGGACATGCTGTACTGATTGGTCCACAACCCAGAAGCTCACTCCACTCACGACTAAACTCCCACTACAGGATATCCAGGAGTCCCTCAGTGACTGTCATCCAGAGGAATCATGATGACTGGATGGGAGATGGCAGGTGTACCCTGGATATCACCTGTATGTCATGGGTAGACAGAGGCACAGCACACTAACCATGACATATGTCATGGCAAACACCAGTAAATGTGTGTTGAAGGACAAACACTCTCTGACTAGCATTACAAATGGACTAGGGCACATGGCCATTGTTTGTCACTGTCCACACAAGTTGTGGAATACATTAACAATGTCGGACAATCATGTACTAAGCTGTCCATATCTGAACAAAATGCAACATGGTCATATCTGCACAACTGGCCCTCAACCAGTCTGGTGTGCTCACTATAAACATTACAAGCAATGATAGGACTGAAACCAATTATACTGTCCGACACAGTGAAAGTTTTGCACCAGTACACTATACAACAATACAACTGTTTGGTCAGCAGGAAAGGATGATGGCAACTGTATGCAAACTATCCCATGGCGACCCTGCAGGCACAGCATAATGCCTGTGAGGTTCAGACACACAGCAGTTGGACAGTAAGAACACAACCTGATGTCCAACACTCAACTGTACATGTGATATATAGATGGCGTCCACACACAAACAGAAATGTGGTGGTCCACAGATCCAAACAGAAGGAAAGGTCAAACTGGGCATGCTCGCACACTTAGATAAATGAGATGTGGCAGTCAAGAAGCCATACAAACTGTGAACTGGGCATGCTCACACACTTAGGCCATGTCACAGTTCAGCAGTTGCACACACATATCTGGCATTTCTATGTGTTACTACAGGAACCTCCCACAATACAGACATCTGACCAGTGCACACAGTGAAGTTACAACAGAGACATAAGTAAAGTACTGGATCCCACTCATATGCAAACATCTCCCACAGTACACATGTTGTTTATAGAGATAGGGAAGGCTATGGCAATAAAGACCCAAAAACAGTATATGAGCAACAGATACATGCATCTGACAGGTAAACATATGGCTGTAGAGTGCAATACCTGACCGTTGTCCCTAGGGAATACAGAAGGCTATCCACAGTGTATTTGGCATCTGCCTCCACAGTACAGTAGGCCACTGCACCTATGCAAAGTTAATGCATAGATATGCTCTCACCCTTACTGATGGATAGTAGCAGATGTACATACCTCTTCATCCATAATGATGTCAGCACACTATACATATGTCAGGAGCAGAAACTATAACCAACATTGTGAAGAGTGAGCTCCGCTAATGCGTCCCTCGCTAGTGTCATAACATAGTTAGATAGGGGTTTGAATCCTGCAAATGCCCAGTGTATGGGGGAGTAGTGTGTGCAATTCCATGTGTATAAGAAATGTCCCTTTTGGCAACTATTACTACACAAAACATGCTGCATATTCCACTGTCTAAACACTGATGATGTCAGCACCCTATAAGTACAGCAGGAGAAAGCAAACCCCCCCCCCCACCAGTAATGCAAATAGCGCGCTCTGCTAATGCGTCTCTCACTAGTGTCATAACATAGTTAAGTAGGGGTTTGAATCCTCCAAGTACCCAGTCTGTGTGTGATTGTGTATGGGGGAGTAGTGTGTGCAATTCCTTGTGCATGAGAAATGTCCCTTTTGGCAACTATTACTACACAAAACATGCTGCATATTCCACTGTCTAAAAACTGATGATGTCAGCACCCTATAAGTACAGCAGGAGAAAGCAAACCCCCACCCCACCAGTAATGCAAATAGCGTGCTCTGATAATGCGTCTCTCACTAGTGTCATAACATAGTTAAGTAGGGGCTTGAATCCTCCAAGTACCCAGTCTGTGTGTGACTGTGTATGGGGGAGTAGTGTGTGCAATTCCTTGTGCATGAAAAATGTCCCTTTTGGCAACTATTACTACACAAAACATGCTGCATATTTCACTGTTTAAATACTGATGATGTGTGAACCCTATAAGTACAGCAGGAAAAAGCAAACCACCTAGTAATACAAATAGCGCGCTCTGCTAATGCGTCTTGCACTGGTGTCATAACATAGTTAAATAGGAGTTTGAATCCTGCAAGTGGCCAGTGTGTGTATGATTGTGTATGGGGGAGTAGTGTGTGCAATTCCATGTGTATAAGAAATGTCCCTTTTGGCAACTATTACTACACAAAACATGCTGCATATTCCACTGTCTAAACACTGATGATGTCAGCACCCTATAAGTACAGCAGGAGAAAGCCAACCCCCTAGTAATGCAAATAGTGCAGTCTGCTAATGCATTTCTCACTAGTGTCATAACATAGTTAGGTAGGGGTTTGAATCCTGCAAATGCTCAGTGTGTGTGTGACTGTGTATGGAAGAGTAGTGTATGCAATTCAATGTGTATGAGAAATGTCACTTTTGGCAACTATTACTACACAAAACATACTGCATATTCCATTGTCTAAACACTGATGATGTCAGCAGCCTATAAGTATAGCAGGAGAAAGCAACCCCCCCATAATGCAAATAGCGCACTCTGCTAATGCATCTCTCACTAGTGTCATAACATCGTTAGGTAGGGGTTTGAATCCTGCAAGTGCCCAGTGTGTGTGCGACTGTGTATGGGGTAGTAGTATGTGCAATTCCATGTGTATGAGAAATGTCCCTTTTGGCAACTATTACTACACAAAACATGGTGCATATTCCACTGTCTAAACACTGATGATGTCAGCACCCTATAAGTACAGCAGGAGAAAGCAAACCCCCCCAGTAATGCAAATTGTGCACTCTGCTAATGCATCTCTCACTAGTAACATAACATAGTTATGAAGGGGTTTGAATCCTGTAAATGCCCAGTGTGTGACTGTGTATAGAAGAGTAGTGTGTGCAATTCTATGTGTATGAGAAATGTCCCTTTTGGCAACTATTACTACACAAAACATGCTGCATATTCCACTGTCTAAACACTGATGATGTCAGCACCCTATAAGTACAGCAGGAGAAAGCAATCCCCCCAGTAATGCAAATAGTGTGCTCTGCTAATGTGACTCTCACAAGTTATCTAACATAGTTAGGTAGGGGTTTGTATCCTACAAATGCCAGGCGTAATTTTGTCACACAGTTTGTCCATGTGTGTGTGTGGGGGGGTGTTGCCAATACTGCACAACATACATTATATCAGTAATGTCAATGCACACATGATGTATGTGTGTACCACCTACACATATGTACCTGTGAACTGCAAGAGTTCCTATGTCCGATGCCTGCCTCATGTGAATACATGGAATATGCATCAGACAACTGTATGACTGGGGTGTTCTGTGCAGGGGCTACATGTGGTATGTGACTATACAGTGTGGGTTGTAGATGGTGTCATCCCACCAGCGAGGGATACATGATTGGTCTGGAGCATATAGTCCACATATTGGTGATGAACAGGTGCAGCATGTTGTCACCACTTGTGGGAGCGGTAACAAGTTGTTCCATAGCAATGCAGGGAATGAATGATAAGACACCTTCAGATAGGGTCTTGCAGCTAGAATAATGCTCACACTGTATGTTTGGGTAGTTGCATTACAACCATATAATGGTGTGTGTAGAGACCGTCATATTCCCAGTGTTGTCAGCAAGGCCAAGTGGGTTTCCTGGTTATGGGAGTGTGGTGTGTGCCAGGCTATGAACCTGAAGGCAGTCTAACCCACTGTGTGTTGCACATGGAGAGGCTCTGATGCTTTCTGCAGTGCCACCAACCTGGGGGGGTGTGTATCTGAGGTGCCTTTGGATACATCCCCCCTGTTCTGTTTTGGTGCATGTGTAGGGGATGACAAGCATGGTATCAGGAATGACCTGGCACTGATGGTGTGCACCTGGGAGCCTTGTACCAGGAGTCTGTTACTGCACGGATATTGCTGTACCCCATGCTAAGGACAGTTTCCACTGCATGCATCTTTAGGTTTACACTGCTGCTGTTGAGTAGCATTGCTATTAGTGTCCCATCCCGTGTGATACCTGTGTAGGTGGCTATGTAATGCCACCCTTGCATACAAAGGCAGTATGTGTGTAGCAACAGCCTCTGCCAATATACAATGGCCCATGGGTGACAGGTGCAAGCTGACCCAAGCAAAGCAATGTGGCATGTCCAGCATGTAATCCCACACTGACAGGCATTGGATCCCCTTTGGATGTCACTGAAAGATACGTTAAGTGCAGAAACCGATGATCCTGTCTACATATTGTGGCAGCATTCATGGTGAGGGTGAGATGCTACCCAAAGCCAGGGTCATACCAGCCTGTGCCACAACCTCAGAGAGCCCCTCCATGTCCCCTAACATGTAGTCCAGGGAGGTGCATCAGAGGTCATACACACTGGCACAGACAATGACTGAGTCATACTGCTACATGCCTTGGAGTGACTGCTTTGCTTGTGTTATGTGGTGGATCATAGTGCCCGACGGGCAGCTCAGCGTGACAGTCACCTTGTTCAGCCTGGGAGCAGGACCACCATGTACGTGTCAATAGAGGTACCTCATACAACTGTAGCAGGTGTGTTGTCTAGCCATATGGCCTGACACTGTTTGGCACACAGGCTTTGTGAGCTATGTGTCGCATGTGCTCTGCTCTGGCGTAATGTGTGCTTGTGTGTCTGCTTTGCAGGTGTCAGCTGCTCAGGCAGGATGCTATTCTGAGAGCCCAATAATGTACCTGTGTGTGTCTGTGTTTGGATTGTGGTCGTGGCAGGTCTATGGGAGACTGGTACTGTATTCACTGTAGTATCCCACTCCACCTGACAGGGAATGCCAGTGCTGTGTAAACAGAGCTTAGCCCCCAGTTTGGCTATGTGGTTGCATCTCTCACATGTGTTGTACATGTATGGGAAGGGGAGAGGGTTGTCTGTGTACATGAGGCAGCTGTAACATTGTCACATGACTCACAGATTCACCAACTGGACCTGAGAGTAGATTGACAGGTGACCTTTGCCCATGCTACCATAGCATTGTGACTCCCATACTAAGTAATGACACATAGGGCCAATGGGGAACAAGGTTCTCAAGGTGACTATGTGAGGGTGTAGTGCTCCTGAATTGTTAGTGCTGGCATATACGAATGCTGTCTTGAGCAAATGTGAGGTACGTCATATGCAATGTGTTACAGGCAAGCTACATGCAAACAGGACAAACAGTGATGTTCCGTCAAGTGACACATGGACATCAGTACAGTAAGCAACACAGATGTCACTAGGGATCCACAGAGGCACTGTATATCTGCACCGCAGGTGGAATCAGTGTTTCAGGAACATAACAGGCAAACATGCAAACAAACAAAGCTACAGTCAGCAGGCCTGTATGTAGACTATGCTACAACGCACAAGGTGTACGACTTCCAGTATGTAACAGTGCATATATGCAGACACTCTAAACCAGTACCCAGACATTCCCAGGTCAGACGGGCTGCAGCCACAATCACCACAAGTGTACAGACCACGTACCTTCATAATGCTGAATAACTGGCCTGATACCCAAGTGCTCATACCTGTAATAATACACATGTCAAATAACAGACACTGAGCCCTCACTCAGCAGTTCCAGACATAGTATGATGTATGCTACCTGTCCTGGCAACACAGTATCCTTGACATCTATGGACACTCTCCCTCCTGTCATAGTTAGTTCTGTGTTTTGGTGCTGTTATGCATGGTATGAGGTGTGACCTTGTAGTGTTAGTGTGCTCTTGTGAGCCCTGAACCTGCTGTGTAGTACTGCACAGATATCAACATCCTGAAACATCTGCATTGCAGAGTCGTGTGTGGACAGCATGAAACTTGCAGTTGACATGGCCATCATTGAGAATCAATATGTACAATGTTGTATCCCCTGTGCTACCTATGTAGGTGGCCATCCCTTCACAGCCTCACCACCAGTATGCAAAGATGTGCAGACAGAACACTGTGGTAATTAGTATGGGTGTACAAAACAATACAATGACATTCATACTGTAACTGCATCAGGCATGCTGGTATATACCCACAATGCTATAATTACACTGTACTGTTGTCAACATCATACTATTACAATACGTCTATGTAGTCACCCTGTGCATCAGCACCATGTTAACCTGTTCCTGCACTGATCTTACAGATTGCAGGAGGTGCACAGTTTCATCATATGCACAGGGTGTGTACCTGGTATGCCTGAGTCTGCCACTGATACAACCAATTGACATGTCTTTGTGTGTGTGTTGGTGAGGGACAGCAGTACAAGATGGGGCAATGGTGATGCAGTGTGTGTGTGTATGCGGTAGCCCTAGGTGTTATCACTTTGCATGTGTGTATGAATGCACACAGTCCCACCTCATGGCTGCCATATACAGGTGTTTGTGGATAGCCGTAGACTGTACCTGCCAGGACATACAGATCACTGTCTGTGGCCACGGACACGGTACCTGTGCCTGGCAGGGGTGCTACAGACCGTATCAGGTACCAATCCAGACTGGGTACTGTCATCAGAAGCAGGTGTTCATTGACTGGAGACAGGTCCCTGTTGGGACTGTCCAGCACCACGCGCACGTGGTCTCCTGAGGCGGTCCGATGACAGCACAGACCCAGCATTGTTGGGGCTGCTGCTGGCAGTATGTGAGCGGCAGCAGCCCTGTTGTCATCCGCGACGGCTGCCAGCTGCTGCTGTTGCTGGCATACGGCCACGTCAACGTCTCAACCGTCCACCATTGCCCTGGCTCATGGACATATAGCTGTGAAACAGATCTAATGTGTCTCCCCAACGTCTGTCAATGACCTCGGTGAAGTTGCGGATGGCAGCCGCAACATCACGCATACTGTCACTCATGGCTGTGCGACATACTCTCAGCTCCCTCAGACCATGTCTGGTGTACTGTTCCATATGTGACTGTGCCTGCATTACAGCCTGAAACATAGCTGGGGTTGAAAGACCTCTGTGGGGACTTCTGACAGGGGAGGTACACCCATGGATGCTCCCACGAGAACCCATGGACGTCTGTCTGTGTGGTACTGTGTCAGGGCCCTGGCCATGGCTGCAGTGTGGGGATGCATGTGCCACTGGTACCACATTACCCTGGTCAATGCCCACTGTATCCTGTCCATCACCTAGGGACATTGGTGACAAAGGGTGTATTGGCAGGATGACTGTGCGCATTGATGGGGTCGACAGCTGTGTAGTGTCAATTGGCTGACCAATGATGGACCCTGGCACATCTACCTGTGCCATTACACAGGTATCATCATCACTATCCACAGCAGCTGATTCAGGTTCCCTGCTGCATGATACCAGAGCAGCACCAGAACCTGTGGGAGTAAGACAGGAAACACAGTTTACAATGTGTAAACAATGCCACCACTGATGCACACATGCACACATGCACACATGTGCACATGCGCACATGCAAACATGGGCATATGCACACATGGGCATATGCACACATGGCCACATGCACACATGGGCACATGCACACATGGGCACATGGGCACATGCACACATGGGCACATGCACACACCTCAGTATATGAGATATCAACCCACAGACACAAACACACCTGCAATCAAACACATAGCACTACTGCTTCAGCCTATTATTACTATTAGTATACAGAGTAGTGAAGGTAATGGTATTACACACTCACCAGCATGGATAGGCTGCCTTGCTGTTACATCAGCGGGACCTGCGGAAAATAGACATTTATCATCAGTGGGCACAACTGTGCCATTGATACTGTGGTCATGTTACAGTTCAGTAGTGCAACAGTTAGCTTCCACAGGTGTACTGCAGATAATGCGGTTATCACTAATGCACAATAATTACCAAGATAACAGCTACAAATCGAGGACACACCCCACACATGCATAACCTAACAGTGTACAGAATGGTCACTATACACATGGCATGTTACCTGCATGCTCTGTGTCCTGCTGCTGTGTGGCTCCAGCCTCCATCATTACACATGTATGCTGTTGTTGTTGCTGCTGTGCTGGAGCCACAACACTCAGGAGTAGTCCCTCCAGTCTGGTGAGGGGGGGATGTCTAGCCACCCCACCACCTGTGGCAAGCTGCTGCCTGTGGATATCCGATGCATGCTGATGGACATTTCTAATTAAATCACTGCAGTGATGGCGTACCTGCTCATATGTCCAGTTATGTGTGCCTATGTCATTTACCCAACAGACCAGGTCTTGCCACAGTGCAGCCCTCTCCTGCTGGTTCTGGCTGGTGTGGGAAAAGAGTACAGCGAAATCCCTCACCAGGCTCTGGTGTATATCCTCCTCCTCTGCAGTGGAGTAGACTGGGTTCCGCTGGTGAACCATGTCCCTTAAAAAGGAGAAGGGAAATATGTCAGCAATATATGCCAGCAGACTATAGCACACATAATACTTGACTGCAGTGATATAACTTAGGCACCATATATAGCATCTGTCTGTCTATTGGGGATACACATGTACATGATCAGATATCAGTGCTCATCCGACAACTGTGCAACAGTACCTGGCACACTCCATACAACAGACTAGTATACTGCAGCAATCAACGCACTGTTTCAGGTAC
The DNA here is from genome assembly GCF_019279795.1 of Protopterus annectens. Taxonomy (NCBI): domain Eukaryota; kingdom Metazoa; phylum Chordata; order Ceratodontiformes; family Protopteridae; genus Protopterus; species Protopterus annectens. The sequence goes on along the minus strand of NC_056732.1, from coordinate 1,367,946,283 downwards.
AATACACAATCTCACACTAGGGGTTTGAATCAAGGTACTGTATGGGGAACATTATCAGCCCATGCACTGCACACAATGCACGTTACATATTTCACTGGTACTGCACACTACTCTTACTTGCCATAACCCTACCTACGCCACAGTGACATACAGGGTAACACAGCACAACATATGGCAATGTAGTATGCGTTGATCGCAATACCCCACACACCTGTCTCTGGCCTCACACCAAGGACACACACTACCATGACAGACAGAAAGTCATGGTGAGCAATCACACCAGTACACAACATGCACCCAGTCACTAGCACATTCATTCCACCTCACATATTCTGTTTGCAATGCGTTAATGGGTGTGCATTGCATCCTAGGCAGGTAGTGTGCTTTTGGCCCAGGGCCTACAGCAGCATACTGTTATGCTACCCTGCCCCTTGTGACACATGTGTTATGATCGTACCTGCTCCTTATGAACAGTTACACAGGGTGACTCATATGGCATATTACCTATCAGCATAACATTCAGCAGGGGTATGTCTGACATCTACTCATGGGGAGGCTTGCTTCTTAATTCTGTGTGGTCTACTACAGGGTATGTCATATCTGTGGGTAGGGTCCCATACCTCTACCATGTGCTGTATACTGCAGTGACAAGGACGACAGACGTAGATAATTTGTGTTGTGGATGTTGGAGGTGTTACCATGGTTGGGAGACAACTGTCATGGGTGTGACCGAACTATGTATATCCAGCAGTGGTAACCTCTATGTAGGTAGTCTGTGTGCGCTCTGTGGTGTTTGACTGCATTGACACAGTTACTTGCATATGTCTGTGTCCTTCACCACATCTGTAGCTGTCATGGGAGGTACATACCGTGTAGGACATTGTGGGGTGTGGAGGGGTACAGTGACCTACATGTCCATAGCTGACACACCATGTCCGCTGACACATTCCATGTACAGGTATTACTGGACTGTGTATATCGATGTGGAGCCTATTGTACACTTGTTGACCCTGTTCCCCCCTGACACATGCAGTGGTGGGCAGGCATGTACATATGTGGTGGTTACTGATGTCAGTGTTTTTGAATGGGGTATGGTACTCCAGTATCCACACTGGTGTTCACTCCATGCCTGTGACACCAGGCACCTGTAGCAAGACATCTGCACACGTGCCTCACACAGTCTATATATGTGTATATATATATATATATATATATATATATATGTATTGATTTATTTATATCTGTATATGGATTTATATCTGTTTGTATATATGTATATATCATATATATATATAGATGTAGATATATACATATAGATGTGGGGAGAGAGGGGGAGAGAGTGAGAGAGAGAGAGACACAGGGTGAGTGTGAGTGTGAGGGGGTGGGACAGAGAGTGAGAGATAGTCATATACAGACATATCTGTTGCCAGTCAGATCTATCTGTATATGTGTAAGTCTCTACAGATATCTATATATGTATGTGTGTATTACATATATCTGTACGTACCTATTCTACTAATCTCGATGTCTGTGCAGTAAGTGAGAACCTGGTTCAAGGCTCCTGGGAGCACACCAGCGGTACCAGGCTATACCCCGTATCATGCATTTTGGCCCCAGGACTTGGGACAAAACAAAAAGGGAGGGGGTGTGTCCATATTCATGGAGGACACACACACCTCCAGGTTAGTGGCAACACATGAAGCATCACAGACCATCCAGGTGCAGATAACCGTAGGCAAACCTGCTATACAAATGGTAGCATGTTACAGACCACCCTCCCGATCTCAGGGACCAAAGTCGGTCTTCCTGTACACATTGGAGGATATGAATATCCCACCACACACCATCATATTGGGATAGTGCGACTACCCTAACATACACTGGGTGCATTATTCTACCCCAAACACCCTAGCCCAAAGGTTCCCGGAATTCACTATGTCAAATGCAATGGAACAGCTAGTCTCCTCTCCCACAACAGGAAATAATATACTAGACCTGATCATCACAAACATGGGGACAATGTGCTACACACTGGAAGTATACCCCTCACTAGTCACATCTGACCACAGACTAATCACCCTGGATATACATATCCCACCTCCCCCACAACACAACAGACTACAGTGGGAAATCTCTCACATGCCAACTTTACATGTCTTATAACTGAGTTGGTAACCTTAATGCCCACTGGGCCAGTGTAATCCACTTCCCACAATGCAGACACCCTCACATATGCTTCTACAGACATCTCCAAGAATGCATGGATCATGCAATCACAAATGGAACCATGACCCCCTCCACCAAGGGCAGGCGTCCTGTCTGGTGGACCCCAGCATTGAACAACTTGTATAACAACAGATGGTAGCTACTGCACGGAAGAGCATACTTCCATAGAGCTATGGCATCTCTCATCAGTAGAAGTAGAAAGATAGGTTTTGTCGTACAAACATGCAAGGCCAACAATGAGAGGGACATCGCTATGATCACTACAGATAACCACAAGGCCTTCCTCTGCTATGTTACACACCTGGGTGGGAACCCTCAGTTGTGTTCACAGTTAGTTCACAGTGACATATGCTACACTGAACACAAAGATAATGCCAACAGTCTGGCAGACAGGTTCAGTGCAGGTTTCTACACTCCCTCACCCACACATGTGGAATTACTTATCCCAGCTGACTGTAACCTCCCTGTCATCTCAGATGTCCAGCTGGGAACCACCCTCAGCGGAGCTGTAAACACAGCAGCAATGGGACCCAATGGTATTGCAGGTTGCATGCTACGTGAACTGCAAGAGGAGCTACACATGCACATTACATGCTATTCAGCCGTAGCCTTACTACAGCATATTTAAGTATATTTGCTTTTTTCCACTGGAAATAGCTTCTGTTGCTTACTTTAAACTAGCCTGAACTGTTTTTTTTCTGATTACTGCATTTATTTTTAAATCTGCACTTAAAGTTACATTTAGTCGAATTTAATCGAAAGTTTGCTTGTTTGTTTGTTTAATTTAACTGTGGAGGCTGCCCACTAAAGTGTGCTAGCCTGTGTAACTAATTTATCACTGTCTCTGCATTTTCTGTGTATTTCTACAAAAAAAAAACAAAAAAAAATCCTTGTTTTCCCACCTTTTTCGACTAGTTTAGACCAGTATACAGGCATTGCTGTATTCTGGGCTGTGGTGTAGTTCCTGTGTTGTCCATTACCTTACTTGGATAGAAGGAAGTTTCTTTGCTCACCAGTGGGAGTGGGGAGCCTTGAGCAGCCTACCTGTCCTTGGGGGAAATGACCTCAGCACAAGAAGCTGTAGTAATTGGTTGTTTGGGACCATTCCTAGCTCTTTTGTAGTTCACTGCTTAAAATCCACCTTTGCACGGCTTTGCGCAGTTGTGCGCATAGCGCAGCGCCAGTTAAACAAGGTTAAACTTGGTTAAACAAGGTTAAACTTTTTCTGGCTCTGCCAAGTCTGCTCTTCAATTTTTCCGTTAGAACTGTTTCTACTTGCAATCTAAACAGCCTTTACTCTATCTGAAAAGCTCAGCACTTGCTCCTAAAGCATTTTTATACAGGTAAAGCACTCTTAAACAAAAGAAAGTACTTCATTCACCTAAATTCTGTTGAGTACACATCTCACTATAGGTCCTTTCTGACTCAGTTACACAGCAATCTTTTTCACTATTTCTAGCATGTCGAAGGGTCAGTTTCTGGCGTCCTCTCCTGTTCAGCTGGTGAATCTGGGAATCTTGAGGCAATGTTACAATTACCTCATGTTCACAGACAACCCTCTCCTCCTCCCAACAAATACAAATATATGCGAGAGATGCAACTATATAGCCAAACTGGAGGCTGAGCTCTCTCAATTCAGTACTGGCAAGACCAGTCAGGAGGAGAAGGAAACCACGCACACCACAAACCCAGTCTCACATGGAACTATCACAACAGCAAACCAAACACATAAACACACAAAAACATACTCGGAGGCGCTGATTAAAAATCTACCAAAACAACAGAGGCCTCCAAAGCAGACACCCAAGCAACCACCACCTCAAGACATAGCACATGCAACACATAGTTCACAAAGTCAGTGTGCTAAACAGTCACAGCCCTTAAGGCCAAACAACATGCCAGACACACTTGTAATAGGTGACTCCATAGTCAGACACACTGACGTCCCGCTCACCAGACTGAACAAGAAAAGGTCACAGTAAGCTGCCTGTCGGAGCTAGAATCCGCCACATAACACAAGCACTCAGGTCACTCCACAGCAAGTACAAATATGACTCAGTCATTGTACATGCCGGTGTGAACGACCTGAGACGTACCTCCCTGGACTACATGAAAAGAGACATAGAGGAGCTCTCTGATTATGTAGCCCAGGCCGGTATGACCCTGACCCTGAGCAGCATCTTACCCTCACCAAAAATGATGCCACAGTACAAAGACAAAATGATCAGTTTTAACAATTGGCTTAATTACTGGTGTCATTCTAAGGGGATCCAATTTCTGTCTGCTTGGGATGACATGCTTGACAAGCCACGCTGCTTTGCAAGGGATGGCTTGCACCTGTCACCCCTGGGCTTCCGGATATTGGCCAAGGCTCTTGCCACCCCATAATGCCTTTTTTAGGCAAGGCTCAAATGACAAACCTACCACCCTAGAAAACACATGTGGAAAAAAACTAAGGGTAATGCTGCTCAATGCCAGAAGTCTAAACCTCAAGATGCACGCCCTCAAAGCCCTCCTCAGTATGGAGAACATCGATGTCTGTGCAGTGACTGAAACCTGGTTCAAGGCTCCTGAGAGCACCCCAGCACTATCAGGTTTTACCTCATATCATGCTTTCCGCCCCCAAAACTTGGACCGAACCACAAAAGGAGGGGGAGTATCCATTTTCATCAAAGATACCCACACCTCCAGGTTAGTGGAAATGCACGAAGCATCGGAGACTATCCAGGTGCAGCTAACCATAGGCAAAACTGCCTTACAGTTTGTAGCATGCTACAGACCACCCTCTCAAACTCAGGAACCCCACACAGCCTTCCTAAAGACACTGGAGAGTATGAATGTCTCACCAAATACCATCATTTTGGGAGACTTCACCTACCCAAACATAGACTGGGAACATTACTCAAGCCCCAACACCCTAGCCCAAAGGTTCCTAGAATTCATAAACTCAAATGCAATGGAACAACTAGTCACCATTCCCACAAGAGGAGACAATATACTAGACCTGATCATCACAAACATGGGGACAAAATGCTCCACACCGGAAGTATATCCCTCTTTGGTAAGATCAGACCATAAATTAATCTCACTGGAAATCCACATCCCGCCCCCACCCCCTGCACAAAAGACCACAGTGAAGAACTTCTCAAAAGCAAACTTCACACTTCTTAAGACTGAAGTGGTATCCTTCAAGGCCCCTGGGCCAGTGGAAACCACAACCCACACTGCTGAATCCTTTGTAAATGCCTTCTATGGGCACCTTCAAGAATGCATGGATCTTGCAATCCCAAATAAAACCAAGACCCATTCCCCCAAAGGCAGGCACCTGGTCTGGTGGACCCCAGCCATAAACAAACTTTACAACAAGAGGAGGAAGCTACTAGATGACAGAGCAAAATCCCTAAAAGGGAAGGCGTCTCTGATCAGTACTAGTAAAAAACTATGATCACTCATAAAATCATCCAAGGCCAACTTTGAGAGAAAAATCGCAAAAGACACAAAAGACAATCACAAGGCCTTCTTTAGCTATGTTAGAAAATACACTGAACCCACTGACATTGCCAACATTCTGGTAGACAGGTTCAGTGCAAATTTCTCTTCCCCCTCCCCCCAAAATGAGAAATAACTATCCCAGCAGAGTGTAGCCTCCCTAACATCTCAGATGCCCAGGTGAGAGCCGCCCTCTCTAAAGCTAAAAACACAGCATCAATGGGACCGGATGGTGTCCCGGGCTGTGTGCTACATGAACTCCAAGAGGAACTAAACCCACACATAAGGCTGCTGTTTAATCTTAGCCTTACTACAGGATACGTACCCAAAGAGTGGCGTACGGCAACAGTGGTCCCACTTCACAAAGGAGGTGCCTCTACGGACCCTGGAAATTACTGCCCCATAAGCTTGACGAGCCTGGTCTGCAAAGCTATGGACAGGATCATTATGGAACTCATAAACAAAGACATTGGGGACCTACAGACATTGGATCCTACTCAATTTGGCTTTGTCAAGGGCAGATCCTGCCTTTTGAACTTGGTCGACTTTTTTGAAACAGTCACTAAGGCCATTGATGAGGGTAAGACAGTTCACACAGCCTACCTTGACCTTGCAAAAGCCTTTGACACAATACCCCACTCGGGCATCATAGACAAACTCACCAGCTTAAATGTAAACCCATATGTCACAAGATGGGTTGCAAACTGGCTCAAGGACAGAACCAACAGGGTCAGAGTTGCTGGAGCTATGTCAGACTCTAAGCCAGTCACAAGCGGTGTCACACAGGGCTCAGTCCTGGGACCCCTCTTGTTCGGCATTTAATTTTCCGAAGTACAGGCAAACATAGGAGGATTGTGGCTGACAAAGTTCGCAGATGACTGCAAACTGGGCGCCATAATTGATACTCCAGCGGACACAAACATCCTTCAGAGAGGCCTCATAGAAACAGATAATTGGTGCCAGAGCCATGGCCTTAAGCTGAACGCCAAAAAATGTATAGTCATACCCCTTGGGAAAAACAAGGTACCAACAAATTACCACATAGGTGGTAATCCATTAAGTACGGAAGAGGTAATCAGGGACCTAGGGACCCAGGTTGACAGTAACCTCTCATTTGACACTCACATTGCCAAAGTGGTTAGGAAGACCTTCTATATTGCCCACCTTATCATGAAGGGTTTCACATCTAGATCAAGAGTGGTCATTGTGCCCCTGTACTCTTCTCTTATCAGGCCAATGATTGAGTACAATGCCCCATTCGGGATGTATCTCACCAGACACCTGCAGCAGTTCGAAAGACCCCAAAAGTTCCTCACCTAGAGGATAAAGGGTCTTAAACATATGTCATATGCTGCCCGACTGAAAAAACTCCAGCTCTATTCAGTCACATACCACCTACTCAGAGGTGATCTGTGCCTGACGTACAAGGCCATGTCCAATCCTGAATTAATGGACATGCTCCACCTTAGAAAATCCAAATCCATCAGAGCCATGAGAACAAGTGACTTAAACCTCAACACAGAAATAAATAGGACGTGCTGGAGGGACAGATTCATAACCCAGAGGCTCCCTACACTCTGGAACAGAATCCCAGTCCATGTTAGGCAGAGCCCCTCACTGACTCTATTCAAGAGAAATCTCAACGAGTGGATGGGAGATCATAGGTTTACCCCGGGGGTCATCTCTGTGTCACTACTAGCCAGAGGCATAGTTAACTAAACCCTAAAAGGGCATAGTATTCTCATCCTAAGGGGTGGTGTAAGCCACATACACTCTGGCTAGGCTTATAAATGCATTAGGGCAGATAGCCTAGTATGCACCTATGAACCTATGAACCTATATGTACCTGGACACTGGCATACAGCAACAGTAGTCCCACTCCACACAGGAGGCACCTCTACAGACCCTGGTAACTACCGCCCCATAAGCTTAACCAGCCTGGTCTGCAACACTATGGAAAGGATCATTATGGTACCCATACACAGAGACATTGGGGACTTAGACACTTGATCCCACCTGGTTTGGCTTTGTAGAGGGCAGATCCTGCCTTATGAACCTGGCTGACCTTTTCAAATCAGTCACTATAGCCATTGCTGAGGGCATAGCGGTCCATACAGCCTACCTGGACTTGCCTACAGCATTCGACACAATACCGCACTCTGCCATCATAGACATGATCCATATGTCACATGATGGGTTGCAAACCAGCTAACGGATAGAAACCATATAGTCAACCTCACTGGTGCCATGTCAGACTCAGAGCCAGTCACATGTGGTATCCCACAGGGCTCTGTCCTGGGACTGCTCCTGTTCGGCATATCATTCTCAGATGTGGAAGCAGACATGGGAGGGTAGTGGCTGACAATGTTCAAAGATGATTGTATACTAGGCGCCATAGGCAATACACCTGCTGACACATACATCCTACTGACAGGCCTCACGGACACCAACAACTGGTGGTGGAGTCATGGCCTGACACTGCATGCAACGTAATGTATAGTCATACCCTTTTGGACGGACAAGGTACCAACATATTATCACATAGACAATAACCCACTGAGTACAGACAACGTAATCGGAGACCTGGTGACACTGTGCAATGCTGACCTCTCATTTGACACCCACATTGCCGAAGTGGTTGGATGGACTTCCTACCTTGCCCACCTTATCATGAAGGGATTCACATCCACATCAAAAGGGGCCATTGCACCCTTATACTCCTCCCTTATCAGGCCCATGACTGTGTACTATGCCCCATTTGGTATGTACCTCACCTGGCACTTGCAACAGCTAGGGGGACCCCATGAGTACATCACCAGGAGGATCAAGGGTCTGCAACAACTGTCATATGCTGCCAGACTAACGTAACTCATGCTCTATTCCATAGCATACTGCCTACGTAGGGGTGATCTGTGCCTGATGTAGTAGGCCATGTCCAATCTGGTAGTGATGGACATGTTCCACCTCATACAATCCAAATCCATCAGAAGCACGACAGCTATGGATTTAAACCTCAGCACACATATGAATAGGACATACTGTAGGGACAGATCCATCACTAAGAGGCTTCCTATACTGTGGAACAGGATCCCAGTTCATGTTAGGCAGAGACCCTTACTGACACTCTTCATGTGCATTCTTGACAAGTGGATGGGAGATCATAGGTTTACAGCAGGGGTCTTCTCTGTGTCACTACTAGACAGAGGCACAGTATACTAATGCTATTATGTAGGGGGGTCTTCACTGTGTCACTACAATACAGAGGCACAGGTTTCTAAATCTATTCTATACACTGTCTGCAGATAGCCTAGTACTAAACTATGACACTGTGAATGTATATCCGTCTATGTATTTCTACATCCCTCTCTATGTATACACATATGCATATTATACATATATATATATATACATACATATCTTGATATACATATGTATACACGTTATATATATATATATATATATATATATATATATATATATACTCCTTTTTAGTTCCACATATGTATACACACAGTAACGTACTGCTGAACACCCATTACTGTACCACCTACTTGTACATTGCACTACAACCTACATTGCTATGTGCACATAGCTACCATCACATACATATGTATGTGGAGCCTTCAGTGACAGTTTCAGTATGTCCCCGTCCCTATGCACATCCTCATATACATAGATACAGACCAATAACACATCTGGAAGGTTCACAGTATGTAGAGTGTTATAGTAGTACTTTACATTACCTGTGTTTGTTGCAGCTGTTTGTGTAGGCTTGCAGTTGCTTGGCCTGCTGTCTGCCTCTTTGCTTTGTTGTTTCAGGTTTATTATTTCTCTTTCTTTCTGTCTTTCTTTCTTTTTTTTGTGTTTCCTCTCTCTCTCTCTCTCTCTCCCCCTCTCTCTCTCTCTCTCTCTCTACCTCCAGCAGGTGCAATGACAGTATTGCATGTGTGGACTTGGAGTACAGGATGCTTTTGTAGGTATCTGCACATGTCCATGTGATGGCCTCTGCACCAATTATTAGCCAGCATTTACTAATTGCATGCAGCCTGTTGTGTAGTGATTGCAGTTCTCACTGTGATTACAGGCCTGTGCTATAAAAAGGTCTGTTAGGTAGGCGTAGCCCTTTCAGATTATCAGGGTGGGGACCATGCTGGTTTGCTGTGGACACTGTTCTGTGAGTGTAAGGGTTGGTATGTTTCTCATATTTCAGGCTGGGTTGTAGACACTGCAATGCATGTTGTTCTGTAAGCTACTGTTAGTACATTTGGCAGGGTGTCAGTGGGGCACAGTTGACATTTGTTTTCACATCAGGGACATCCCTGTAACTCAGTCACAGTTGCTATGTCTGAACTCTTAACTATTCAACTATGGCTGTGTTTATCCTGCTCTGAGTATGTGTGTGGCTTGCCAGATGCTGCTGTGACATTATTACCTAGTAGCTACCAACTAGCATGACTGTTTCTCAGCACACAGTACTATTATACAAATCCACTACATTTGACAGTAAATATACATGACATGCTTTGTGTACTAGACTTGTATATTCCCTTTAAAATAATTCCTACTATTTTATGATATATTTATTTCAGCACAATGCTCTTGTATAGCACTCAAGGCTCAGTGGTATGTCATGCAGACTAGTGTTTCCAAGGTCCTGGGTTTGAGACTGAAGGAGGTATTTTATTTTGCTGCTGAGAAAACTACAGGCCTTGTCATTCAGAGTGCATACGGCACTTTTAAGCAGTTGTAAGCCGGTTAGCACTGGTTTGTGTGGAGGTCACACATGCGCACTGCCGCTTAGCTTCGCGCACACCCGCTTACTACTGCTTAAAAGTGCTTACTCTCGCGCACACCCGCGCTATTTTCTTTGAAAGAAAAGAAAATGGGGACATAGGAAAATGGTGAAAAGGGGTCACAAAGATGGTAGGACAGTAGGGAAACAAGCTCGGGTTTTGCAGGAGGGATGTAGGTAAGGCCCATAAATGCCCCTTTCTTTGTCAGCAACAGCTGTGCATATGTTTGTAATTTGGTGTGACATTTGAAACCTTCCACTTCTGAGAGAGGTGTAAGGACAACAATAATACTTGTTGTACAGCCAATTGTAATTGCCAGTTTACACGTCCAGCAGGCATGTGTGCAAAATGGGCAGCTATGTATGGGGCGTAATTTTTTTGTGGGTACAGAGTGCCCTTTTTTTTTTTCAGGTGAGAGTGGTATGTCAGGTACAAGAAGTCGGTATAGCTGGGGAGGTAGGTTGGGTAGGTTAACAGACAAGACAAACAAGACGCATACAGGGGCAGTGTATGACACATGTGGGGGGGTTACACAATTGACGGGGATGGATGTTTGGATATCTCGAGCCCATGAGCCCACAGATGGCAACAGTGGAACTGAGATCCCCACCCATGGGCAGTTGCCACTGTGCCTTCACTGCCCAGGACGGGGCTATGCTGGGGGCTGTGTAGGCTGGGCAGCAGGCACGCCAGTGAGTTGTGCCACCCATGCCTCAAGCTGGTGTCGGGGCCCAAGCACAGCATGCCGGATCTCCTTATGCACCACAGTCCAGACACTATGGAGGGTGAGTGGATGTTCTCCGGCCACACTTGCAGAGGGGGAATGAGCTCCATTCCCTGCACCGCTTCCACCCATAGGTGGCACAGGGCCACCGGAGGAGGGTCCAGCCTGGGCACTACTGCCAGGTGCACTCGCCAGCTGAGGTGGGAGAGGTGGGTCCGCTGGAACCCGCCTTCCCTGTCGTCCTATGTTTTGCATTATGTTATGACAGTTTGGGTTAGTAACGTACAATACCATTCACAATTAGTTGTAACAGCATGCATTAGTATTCCCATTAACCAAACACCCATAAATTCAAGCCATTGAACAACAAGCATAACACATGCATAATTTGAACAGCAATACACAATCCAACAACATGCAGGGTTGATTGATGGCAACAGGCCATCAGGTTTGGATGTATGAACAGGGCAGATGCATCAACGTACATGCAAATATGTATGAACCAGCAGGACAGATGCCCAGGGGTGTTAATTGTGATTGCACATACCAATTTCATGTGGAATGGATTATTTGTGGTTATAGGGTAGGGTGAAGAAATATTTAATTAACAACTTCAAATACCAATACATATGCTGTACATTTCTACTAGCTGCAGATATATACACACTACAGTTCTGCCTACAGTTACCTATGTGATAACTACTTCAGGTTGGTGACAGGAATGTTACTGCTACATCAATATACATTTCATATTTATTCATACACATTCATATCTGGCTCTGTTCAGCTACATCATCCTGCTACATTTGCTTTATATAGCTATAGACAACTGTGGATGTTTGGTATTTCAGACAACCATACTATCTGCATATTGTAGACTGAGAGCAACATATCCAGATTTTGGGACACATATTCCAGCTTCAGTACTGTTTTCAACACATGTTGCTGTATGGTTCTGCCTGTCACATTCATTTCATTCTGTACTGACTGCAGTATACTTTATTCAGTAGTTATTACTACTTTATTGGTGGATTCATACCTCTTTCTCACACTCTCTCACTTGTTTTATCTTTACAATTCAGGATGGTACTTAATTCTAGGCTTTATTGACATGTTTTACCTTTAGTTATGACAATCCTTTCCAACAGTCTCACTTATGTCATGTTTCTGTGTTTCAACAGGGATACATTTCACACATGTTTTACTCAGCTTCTGCAGCTGTACTTTTCAGCCTGCTGCAGGTTATGTACTATTATATTACAGATGGGACATCTTTATTTCAGACTTGTTTCATTTTTATGTTTGGATTACAGGCTGCATCTCAATTTTTTAATCAAGCAATACTTGCAAACCCTCTTACATTGTTACCTGCACATTTTATTAATTAGTGACTACACTGCACTCTTTTGCTAACTGTCATACTTATACATTTATTTACAGTTACCGGGAGAGAATTACTGACCTGCCTGGTGGTGCAACCACACCAGCCTATCGCCATAGGCTCGACAGTTCGCAGAATGGACACCTGCAGCTGTAATATAAATGAAGTAATATTGGAATACACATCTCCATAATATCAGCTAGGTTAATTTCTTACATATATAATTACATGTAACTTACTCAGTAGTGGGGCGTTGGGCATTTGCCGGGCCTCCTGGATCCAACGGTTCAGTTGGTCCTTCTTCCATCTCTTCAGGTCCGCATGGTGGTGCCGGACCTGCTCACCAGTCCTTGGTATTCCTGTGGCACTGGTGAGATCATGAGCCAACCGGTCCCATGCCTCAGCCCTATATGCTCCCCACAGGACCTGGCCGTGCATGAGTTGGGCCTCATGATTATGGACGAGGAGCCAAACCATATATTTGGACTCCTCAATGCCCCACCTCTGTGCTCGGAAGCAACTACCCTCACCTACGCCTGACATCCTGGCTGCAAGTCGGTTCCACAATCGATTATGCTGTGTATTCCCGCCTATGGGGCTGATATATGCCATTTTTCCTGCACTTATCTGTGATTGGCCATTTTGGAATTGTATCAGCTTCACAAAACCTGCTTTGTCATGCTCCTCTTTCTATTCATTCCTATATATATATGCTATTACTTCATTTTTACATGCAACTGTCATGGCTTAGTGGTTCAGTACTTTGACTAAGGTGCATGGTATCCTGGGTTCGAACCTGGCCATTGGTTTTTATATTTTATGACTGTCTACACAGGCTAGGTGGTGTGTCTGTGTAAAAGCAGTTTTGATACAGCTTGCTCAACGTTGCCCGTCAGTTAGCTTGTTGGCATGGTGCGCAGCTCCGCGCAAATGGATCACGCTGGCTTACACGCTGTTTGGCTGTCAGCATGCATATTACGCTCAGCTCAGCTATGGGCACACAGTTTCAGCATGTTAAAACGCTGCTCAACCACGGGCACTCATTTTACACCTATTAAACCACTGCTCACCTACGGGCACTCATTTTAAACCTGTTAAAACACTGCTCACCTACAGGCAGATATACTCAACTTGTTAGACTGTAGCTCAGCTATAGGCACATCTGACATTTTTTTTATTTTTATTATCTCACATTTCTTCAAAATACATGGCCCATTTCATTACATTTTACAGAAAATATAATTTTATATATAAAATCCCTTGTGAACAAGGAGCAAAAGATCCAGGCTGAGAATGTATTCCAAAATAACAGCAAGAAATCCAAGAATAAATGTTCAGGTACTAGTTTATTAACAGAGGACACAAGCGCTTTCACAGTTGCTTCTTCAGGTGTAACTCCTGCCATAAAAGCACACACCTTATATACTCTTCCTAATTAGTCTAAATGATCAATTAACATACTAAAACATTTAAAAAGATAGTACACATAGAAATAATACCTAGTTGAAATGCATTTATATTACAAGATACACATACTAAAACATTTTAAAAGACAGTGCACATAAAAACATAAATAAATATTATCTAATTGATATGCATTTATAATAGTGGACAGTGAAATTATGTATATATATATATTCATATAAAAATTATGCTTATTCATTTAAAATATATTTATTTAAAAATATATATTTTTATTTATTTAAAAATATATGTGTGTGTATATATATATATATATATATATATATATATATATATTTAACAAGACAATAATATATATTAATGAATGTATTTAAATTTAAAATTTTTTGAACATGTTAGAAATGTTAAAAATGAATCAAGATTCATCTATTCAATGGTCTATTACGAAGCACAGGCTTAATAGGAATGCACTCGTTAAGACCATGTCCAAAACTAGATCTGAGCCTCACAATCCATTTTGCTTCCGTATTCTCAGTTCTAGCTCTTACATCACCACCACAGAATGTCAGTTATGCCACTGTTTTTATATAGGCAAAACTGATAGAACCCTTAGAGAAAGAATCAGGGAGCATCTGTGTCATGTTAGGAAGAAGTCAAAGACTAATGCTCTAGCTAAACATATTAGTGCCATGGGAGATGACCATGTATTTAAGTTTAGAGTTTTATCTCTTATATATGAGAATGGTAGGGGTGGTAATGTAAGAGCTAGAACTGAGGATACGGAAGCAAAATGGATTGTGAGGCTCAGATCTAGTTTTGGACATGGTCTTAACGAGTGCATTCCTATTAAGCCTGTGCTTCGTAATAGACCATTGAATAGATGAATCTTGATTCATTTTTAACATTTCTAACATGTTCAAAAATTTTAAATTTAAATACATTCATTAATATATATTATTGTCTTGTTAAATATTTATATATATATATATATATATATATATATACATATATTTTTAAATAAATAAAAATATATATTTTAAATAAATATATTTTAAATGAATAAACATAATTTTTATATGAATATATATATATATATATATATATATATATATATATATATATACATAATTTCACTGTCCACTTTTATAAATGCATTTCAATTAGATAATATTTATTTATGTTTTTATGTGCAGTATCTTTTAAAATGTTTTAGTATGTGTATCTTGTAATATAAATGCATTTCAACTAGGTATTATTTCTATGTGTACTATCTTTTTAAATGTTTTAGTACGTTAATTGATCATTTAGACTAATTAGGAAGAGTATATAAGGTGTGTGCTTTTATGGCAGGAGTTACACCTGAAGAAGCAACTGTGAAAGCGTTTGTGTCCTCTGTTAATAAACTGATACCTGGACATTTATTCTTGGATTTCTTGCTGTTATTTTGGAATACATTCTCAGCCTGGATCTTTTGCTCCTTGTTCACAAGGGATTTTATATTTGTTTCTGCTATATTGCTGCCTTTTGGGCTCTGTTTTTGCTGATAATTTTATATATGTACATATATGTCAGGGAATTGTTTCGTGCTTATTTCAATAAAAATAAAAATTGATGCTGTGGGGGCTCGAACCATGACTGCCTGCTCTTCAGCCAACATCTCTACCGCTACGCTATTGCTTCTTGGCTGACTTGGCATATTTAGTTATTATATGCTTTTCCACTGACTGCTAACTGTGGCTAAGCGCCGGGCATGCCCGCGCAAACGAGCGCACTCATGGGTAAACATCTTTACAACTTATAAAAAAAAATATATGATGTTCATTTATACATTTTATGTTCATAGTCTGTGGGGGCATGTGTTGTGTTGTGTTTATTCACATTTCTACAGATTCTGTCATGGGCGTTTACTTTCGGGACTTTTACTCTTCTGGGGGCGTGTCCGTTTGCAGGGCTCGCCCTACGGACACACCCCCTACTGTCTTACACAGACCGTGTTAGCCTTAGGTGTGACTCAGCATGCCCTCATGCATATGCATGGCATGCTGACATCACACCGTTTAACTGCAGCCTCCGTGTAAGCCTTGTAACTCTTACACGGAGGCTTCGTGAATCCTGCCTTCTGTCTTTTCACAGATATATGTGCTGATGCGTTGTGTATGCTTTTCAAAACTAATGAAGGGTACTA
Organism: Protopterus annectens; assembly: GCF_019279795.1. Classification (NCBI taxonomy): domain Eukaryota; kingdom Metazoa; phylum Chordata; order Ceratodontiformes; family Protopteridae; genus Protopterus; species Protopterus annectens. The sequence goes on along the minus strand of NC_056732.1, from coordinate 1,367,930,063 downwards.
ATGCATGAAACACATTCCCAGCTGAGACTTTGCAGGTAAACACAGCTAGGGAACTTCAGAATGCAAGGGAATGGTCATGTCAACTGCGTCAATTAGAAAAGAATGACAAAGCCTGGGAACCAGCTAATGTGCATGCTAATGTTAGATTCCTTACTCCTACATAACTTGCAACAGCTAAATTATACTTCTATAAAATGCCATGATGCACTACAATTTGATATTTTGCTTTTTGATAAAAATAAATGTAGTGTGCATTGTGCTCTGGTCTTCACTGGAGAGGGCCTTTTAGTCCAATCCTACATAATTAACAGATAAGAAAATAAATTGTTGCGCACTTCGCAGTAGTTAAAGAAAAATAGAATGAAATATGGGTAAAGTGGCTCCCTGTGTTACTTTTTTCTGGATTTCATTATTAGTAATGAGTGCTGCTAGATTAGACAGGCATTACATATACCATTTTGTATTACAATTATTCAAGTATACAAATGATACAGTTCTGAGTATTATATAAGATCACTGTTTATATATATATATATATATATATATATATATATATATATATATATATTTATATATATATATATATATATATATATATATTTATATATATATATATATATTTTTTTATATATATATATATATATATATATATATTTTGATTATCCTGGATATATATTCAGTTAAAAGTATTTTTTATTCCAACTGTTAGCAGCTTAAGTTATTATTTAGTGTATCTAGCTAATGATACATTTCTTAATGTAAATAATCATTTCAGGTCTGTGTGTATTTTGCATGTAAAGCTCTATGGTGTAAAGGTAGTGTATTTCATCCATTTAGTTTGTTGGTACTATTATGAAAGGAGGGTCTAACATAACTGTTTGAATCCAGAGTGAGGGAAAGCAAAATATTCCAGTTAGTAAACAAAAGTGCAGGAAAGTTTACAAATCAGTAAAGGCAACACTAATGCCTTGCTAGCCATAGTTAATAATGAAAAGGCAACCAGCTTCCTAACCCATTTCAAGTGTACCTTGGACAGTTGGATGGGGACCAGGAAATTCATCCCTCGTTTGTCATCTATGTATCTAATGCAGACGATGTTTCATCTCCCAAGCCCCTGCTTATACTTATCAAGGGTACCAGAAGTCGTCAGGAATGTGGGTCCATGGCTGGGCTTAAAAAGGCCTTTGCGGTTGTTAGCCTAGTTAACACCTATGGACCTATATATATATATATATATACATATATACACACACACACACACACACACACACACACACACACACACACACACACACACACACACACACACACACACTTATAAAAGGCTGCACATATTCAAATGAGTGAATGGAACTGAAAACTGATATGATTAGGTCAGCCTAACACCTAGCTATTTTTAACCTTTCAAACAGATTGCTAAATCATGGATAAAATGGGACAATATTAAGACTGCATATTTTTCTTTAAAATAAGAAACTCTTTCAAACATAAGAAAAGAGTACTGTGTAAGCCCTATACCTTTATTTTTATTTATTTTATTTTACATTTGTTGTCCGGCCTAGTCCAACTGGATATATGTCCATTTTCAGTCGAGGCCCGGGGAGATAAGTTCCACTATACAGATAATGGCAGCTTCAGGTATCTACCTATCATTCTCCATTAATACTGTTATACACCTGTTTTGGAAATGACCAAACAATTTTGTTGACTTATGAAAAGTTATACAGTGAGCAAACACAGATTTTTTTTTCTGGGATCACTTATTGCTAAGAAGTGCTATTAAACTGGAAAATAATGCAAGTGACTGATACTAAAAGCATCTACTTTTTACCTGAATGTAGTAAGTCCAAGAAAACTAAACTCATGTCATGCTTTGCAAAAGCCTCATTTATTTATGTATTATTTTTGCTCCTTGGTTTACTTACCTTTAATATATTCCTAATTTTATCTCACTATGGGAGTTTGCATCACTACTGTAATATTTTAGGAGAAGCATAGCTTCTGCACTATAAAGATTTCACATCTTCATGTGTCGTACTAGTATAATGACATTTCTCTGGAACTGTAAGATAAGAAAGCTCTCTACTCCCTCTCTTGATCTATCTGTCTATCTACCTAGCTGTCTGTCTATATTGATTTAGTTATTCGATAAATCTACTGGGCATAGTTGCACCTTATCAAGGACAGTCAAGGCAAACTGGATAAATAATTTCCTATAGCCCAGGAGAATTGGTTAAATAATTTCCTACTAGCCATACAAGACATCAGCATGAACAGGAGGAATGAAACCCATGAAAGGAAAATGAAGCTAGCTATCAATTCATACCTTAATCCTTACATTGTTATTAGGTGTTTAAGAACATCATTAGCAATGTACATTTTACAAGAGAAAAATAAATACTTCAATTGAAAATATATATTTTAGCTGTCAATGAAATAAGAAACAGATTTCTATAGTAAGTATAAAGTAATTAAGAAAACAATTATATTCTATTGAAAAAATAAACAGTATTTTACATCCTGCGTTCAGCTGACCTTATAACCAGTGAGTACAATGAGTGTTTTCAGCGTGCAGTCTTCAGTTCAGCTAGCACTAAAGGCTACTTAAAATTAAGACTCTGGCATTGGTTAGCATAAGTCAGAGTCCTAAGATCAAAAACTAACACAGAGGAAAGGATATTTGGTTAATGAATTATGCAATATGTGTCATCATGTCAAACAAAAAATAAAAATGTTGCCTTTAGCTCAGTACTGTGATATTTGATTAAAAGACAAACATTTATATACACACTTTTGCTTTTGATGTATATCTTGACTGCTTGAGAACAAAGTTACTTCATATCCTGGATGGCTTTTACATGTTTACTGAGACAACAGAAGAAGCATATTACACTTTTTCATAATTTCCCAGAGCTCAAACAGTAAATTAACTTCTCATGGGAAAATACCAGACACAGGATTGACAGCCTGCAGTAAGTGAAAAACAAGGGTGCATTGCTTATGACTACAACTGTCTGGATAAATACAGCTTCATTTCACATTCTAGAATAATTCACATAATATGTGAAAAAACTTACGTTTTCTCAAGATGGAACATTTAATTGTGCTAACTGGGATTAAACTATTGTCACCACAGAGAACAGAACTTTGTGTTTCAGGACTGACTCAGCATCAGACTGAAGATGTTTGATTTGAACAGTATTGTGCAGTGTAAGACTTATTGATGATGTGACACATATTGAGATGCGCAGCTTTGATGCCCAATACCTTAACAATGTGCTGTACAGTCTCATTTTGGTACTGTGAAACCTTTGTCTGCTAAACCCTTCGTTGTATTCTTTTTTCTTCTTTCACTAATCAGTGCAATATATTGACCAAATTATTTATACATTAAATGGTATTATATTATATCATGGAATATTATTCAAAAGGGAAGAGCAAAAATATTGTTTTATGGATTGCTTCATGTTTCAGAAAGTGGTAACTGTCTAGTTGATGAAAGCATGGTCATGCAAAAAAACATAATCTTGTTTTATACTTATAAAAAATGAACTTCTGCTGAGAGATTTAAATTATATAAAAACCTAATAACTGCATTAAGCAATGCTGGAAGATTTGGTAAATCACTGGCAATAACTGTAGGGAATTAAGGGTTTGAGCTACTTTCAGTAGTCTGTTTTTCTTTTCTTTTTTGTCATTGCCTCCCATTTGTCTTCTGTGTGAACTTCAAGAAATCACTTAACCAGACATTGCTTTAGAACTATTGGGCTGGATTTCTCAATGGTCTTCTTGATTGCACACCTAGTAAATAGTTAAGAATCTAGTCGACACACCGCATAAACATATCTTAATTTCTGATTTTAACAAACTTATCTGGCCACAATATTGTCCATAAATTTATGCTTGAAGTTATTTCTCAATGTAACATGTCAAACTGAATCAAAAATCTGCTTATTAATCTAGGATGTCAAAGTGGATCTTGGTTTGAAATAATGTTTAGGAATTTTTAACATTACAACAAACATTAATCAATCATTAGGTACATATCAGTCACCAAAATAACAAAGACTACACCCCAAGTGATGTAGATATCCTACAGAAAGGCCTCACTGAGACCAATGACTGGTGTCAAAACCATGGCCTTAAGCTTAATGTCAAAAAATGTATCGCCATCCCCTTTGGGAAAAACGCAGTTCCCATTAATTAGTACATTGTTGGGAGCCCACTGAACATTGAAAGCATTATAATAGATCTGGGGACACAGGCTGACAGCAATCACTCCTTTGACCACCACATTGTCACTGTGGTCAGAAAGTCCTTCTATGTGGCACATCTCATTACCAAGGGTTTTGCATCCAGGAAGAAAGAAGTCATTGTCTCCCTCTACTCTTCCCTCTTTAGGCCAGTCATCGAGTATAATGCCTCATTTGGCATGCACCTCACTAGACACATGCAACAGGTAGAAAGGCCTCAAAATTACATCATGAAGAGGATCCTAGGCCTTAAACACATGTCCTACATGGACAGCCTCAAAAAAACTCTGGCTATTCTCTGTCTCATATCGTCTACTAAGAGGCGATCTCTGCTTGACTTACAAAGCCATGTCTGACCCAGCTCTGTTAGAAATGCTGCATCTAAAGAAATCCCAATCCCTCCACACCACATGCTCCAGAGACCTCAACCTCATTACCACAATCAACAGAACATGCTGAGGGGACAGGTTCTTAACCCAGAGACTGGCTGCCCATGCTATGGAATAGACTTCCCATACATGTCAAGCAGAGCACCTCACTGGCCCTCTTCAAGAAAAATCTTGATAAGTGGATGGGAAATAGAAAGCTCACCCCAGGGATCACTCTAGTGGCTCTTTTTAATAGAGGGACTGGGAACTAACGTCGGGTGGCACGATGCCAGGGCACTTCTACGGGCTAGGTTTGTAATAACTCAAGGGCCATTAGCCTTGTACATCCCTATGAACCTATGAACCTATGAAAACTTCCCTCTTTTTGGGTCAAAGAATAAGCTATAAAACTTAGCAACTTTAACTACCCTACAATCAAATGGAGCTTGGGTGTTAGTATGATGTTTTCTCTAATCTTTTTAGATTTGCTCATATATAAAGGATTTCCCAGAACCTCTTTTACCTTGACATGAACAATATCTTTGATTTAATGTTTCTATATAATCTAAACTATAGTACTCCATTCACGGTACATGTGTTACTGGTGAAAGGCAATAGCCTTAGTCTACATTTTAAAGTTGGGAAGTATTAATGTCAAAACAAAAACTCAAAAATCCAGAGCCATATAATATATTAAGTAACCAGACCACAGCAGATGACTTATAATAGCTTTATAATATATCAGACTGTGGTATTTTCTTTCACTAAACAGTGAAAGCTGAGTTAGTAAAAAAAATAAGATTGGAGACTATTTTTATTGATTTTATTTCAGATTTGTTGACTGGGTAAGAAAACTTGTCCAAAAACTATCTTCAGCCATGACCAAGCTCATATGGAAGAGAGAGAGAAAAAAAAAAACACACAAAAAATAAAACATTTAATATTTGACAATTATAAAATTTAGTGTGACAATACATTTAGTTAATATAGCCACATTTTAGAACTGGAAAATTAATATTTCAGAAAAAGGCAGAGGTGACATTTCAGAATATTTTAGAACTAAAAAAGTAATTTTAACATTTACAAAATGGTGGCTACATATTAGAATGTGTGTGACAAGGCCTCAAGGCTCACTAACAATGCATGTGGCTGTACAAGTGTGCACAGAGACCTGCTTCTTCTTGTGCCCATTGGAAGATCGTGTTGGGCCAACTCAAGGCCGAAATAATGCATGATCAGCTGTAGGAAACACTGAGCAAACATGAGACCCTATGGTAGTTGAAGTAAAGCCCTGTGCACATTTGGCAGTGCTTGTGTACAGATCTATTTTTGTAACTCAAGAATACATATTTGCAGCTAAATTTGTTGCGGTAGGTTGTAGAGAATGTATGATTAAGGTGGACAGGTCAACACAGTAGTACGGCCGCAGAAGCACACATATATTGGACACAAGACTTCAAAGGTTGGTGGTGACAAATCTTAGGATGCAGAAGACAATGGATAAGTGGGTATGAGACAGTTCAGTAAAATAATAAGGTACAAATATCATTAAAAACCACTCCTATAACTGTGAAAGGACTTTAAACTACTACCCTTTCTACTGCCACTCTATTGAACCTTGACTTACAAGCTGAGCCCAAGAAACAGTTATAACAAAAGTGGCAGTAAAGCACATAGAGAACACATTTGTTACACATTTACAGAATGGAAGCAGAAAATTAAAAAAAAAATGCATCCCTAAGGGGTTTTGAACTATCCACTATGTTCACTGATACTCTACAAATCATTTAAATCTGCCATTGAAGCAGTCAGACTAAAGGCCTAACTTTTGCTCTATTTTTATGTTTGGACACTACTGCAGAATGAAGCTCAGTTTGTTTCTGCAGCCAATGCCAACCGAGGGCAATATATGCAGCAGATAAAAGTGACTGGATGTAAGTATGGCTATACAAGTACATGGACATTGATGGTGCCCTTTGCCACCCATTTTATACAGCATAACCATAAAAAATAAATAAATAAAGTTTTTTAGAATCCCTATATGGGCATGTTTGTGTGCTGTGTTTATCGATTTTCTGATCAGATTAAAGGTTGGAAATAGGAATATAGGAAATAGATAAAAAAGAAAAGCAAGCAGAGAGTATTCCAGAAGCTGAGCAAATAAGGAATAAGCAGAATGGAGGTGAGGTAGGAGGGGAAAAACTTTTTGCTGGATATGTGCCTATTTTATTTTACTGAAGAGAAGGGTAAGTCAGGATAAGTCAGGGAAGGAATTTGGATAGGAAGAGGAAGGTGAAGGCATTAGATTAGCTAGCAGATGAAGACTGACACAATTGTCAGGGTATTTGGTAATACACCAAAGGAGGGGGGGGTGAACTCACTGGAGAAGGAGACATGAAGCAAACAGAAGAAAGACAATGGTTAGAGAAAGACTGAACAACCAACAGAGGTGGACATGGACCCAAAAGGGAGGGGAGTACTGGATTGATGAATGGGATATGGTGTTTGCAACTGCAGTAGCTGCCAACTGAGACCTGGTGGGAGATTACTCACCCCCCGCCATCCCAGGTACCATTATCACTGGGGAATAGCTAAGATGGTAAATCCAGTGCTGGACACGGATGTGACTCAGTGAGTCAGTGCAGAAGGTTAGACATTTGGACAATTCAAGCATCCAACCCCCGTGTACAGTATCCCCCACAATGTCTTGCAGATGCTGATTAGTGACTCACTTATACTGTTACTAGTGGATACAACTGCACCAACATCTGGGCAGTGCTACCTGAAGCAGGTGGTACAGGCAGAGCTGTAGATGTGGAGCCAACTGTGGCAGGCTGGAATCCAGATGTGCTGGGTGCTTCTGGTGGTGGGGGTGCTGCTGCTATCACCAATGGGGGGATAACAGGCCTTACCAGTGGAATGTGTGTGGGTCATTGTCCAGCTGCATAAAATGGAAAAAGAAATAGAGAGAAGCAAAATAATAAATCAAATAAATGTATTTATGAAAGAGGATAGCAACAAAGTGTTGGTAGACAGACGGATAAACTTAATGAAAAACTGAAACCCTTACTATGATATGATTGAAACAAACAGAATATACATGTTGGATCAAACAACAATGTATTAATTTAACAAGGCTATTAGTATATATAAATGAGAGGGGGAGCAGAACCAACACCCTTCATCTGGTGGAGATAGAAAGACAAGTGAACTATTTAGAAAGGCAAACAGGTGCTTGTAGTCAGGGATGCAGAATTATGATGTCTGACACTAATGCACATATACAAAGGAAAGATGATACACATATATACCTATTTCACTCACAGCTGATATGCAAAGGAGACAATTCTGTTTTAAATTTAAACATATCCGGTCAATTAATAATGTTGACCTTACATATTTGCCCCATATAATGCTGCAAGTAGAGAAAAATAAATATTGAATGTTTTTCAACCTAACACAACTGTTTTAGTTGGAATTTAGAAAAACACCAAATCCAAAATTCACGATGCCAAATATCAGAAAAACACCAAATCCAGTAAGAAGGAAAGTTAGACACTAGGATGAATATATTTCCATTTAATTTCACATTCTGGTACCTCAGCAATTTGCCTTCAGTGGAACAATTTATCATACATAAACATCCTGTAAATATAATCACATCAATTAGCTCATTAGCCATAAATTGACTGTAATTTCAAACATTTAAAGTGCAAATGCATAAAAATTCTCTTGAAACAGTACTAATGTACCCCAAACATTTTTAATTCATACTACTAAACTAATTACTAAATATCAAATGTTGAATATTAATTATTGTATGCTGAACTAAATAAATAAATGACTCCAAACAGCAGCAGC